>NC_134521.1:35017221-35172703 GCF_027942865.1 Odontesthes bonariensis | reverse complement strand
ACCATCATGTGATCTCCACAATCCCTTTTCGTTCTTCGTGGCGCCTCTCCGCGTCCAGACATTGTGCTCCCCCACCCCTGCTTCCTGTTGCATTAGAATGATGTCCTCTGGCGTAACAACTGGCTCCAGTGACACCATTGGTGCCAAAACAGCCACCTGGCATCCTGATGCTACTTTCGCTGCTTCATCAGCCGCGTTATTACCTTTACTGACCATTTCGTTACCTTTCCGATGTGCCTGGCACTTTATCACTGCCAGTTTCGAGGGGAGCATCATGGCTGCAATCAGCTCCCTCACTTGGACCTCGTGCCGCACTGGACTCCCGTCTGCCCTTCTGAACCCTCTCTGCTTCCAAACTGCTCCAAACAAATAGCAAATACCATGAGCATATGCAGAATCTGTGTACACATTTGCAACCTTACCCTTCGCCAGTCGACATGCTTCCGTTAATGCCTTCAGTTCAGCCAACTGTGCCGAACATGGCTGTTCAAACTTCTCAGCCTTCACCGTCACAAAGTCTCCGCCTTCCTGCTTCACAACTGCAAAACCTGCATGATTACCCAAATGATCTCTGAAACATGAACCATCCACAAAGTAGGTGACATCAGCCCGCCCAAGCGGAGTTGCTTCTAAATCAGGTCTCAATTTGGTATATCTCATAGTTTCTGCTACACACTCATGTGGTTCTCCTTCAAACTCGAGTGGAATGACATCCGCCGGATTCACTTCTGTATTCTCACATCCGGATATGTCAACAGATGCATAAACTGCAAACACCTTGCCTGAGTCACAACATACTTTCCCTGATTTATTAGTTCTGAGATGTTATGGTGTGTCATGATGTTGACTGGATACCCCATTGTTATTGTGGATGCTTTCTCATAAGCATACTGCACTGCGGCCAACCCTTGATAACACGGTGGCCAGCCTTGTACAACATTATCCAATTTTGTACTGTAATAAGCAATGGCTTGTTTTCTTCGACCACTACACGTTTCCTGCATCAGCACTGCAGAAGCGTACATGTTGTGTCTGTTCGAGACATATGAGAAAAATGGCTTCTCATAGTCTGGTATTGCCAGTGTTGGTGCTTTTTGCAAATCCTGTTTCAAACTTTCGAAGGCTAACTTAGCCTCGCTGGTCCACTCCAGTGGTGCTTTCAACCTTTGGTCTTTGGATTGTTTCATGATCCCTCTCAAGGGAGCGCATTTAATTGCATAATCTTCTATCCAATCTGCACTGAAACCTGTCATCCCCAAAAAGATCATCATTTCCTCGATTGTTTTTGGACATGGTGCTTTACTTACTCCCTCCAAGTGTGTTGGGGAAATAGCAATCGTTCCCTGCGAGATTACCCTCCCCAGATAATCTACTTTAGGTTGACAATACTGCAGTTTTGATTTAGAAACTTTGTACCCTCCCTCTGCCAGCCTCTCAAGGATCTTCATAGAGTCCTGATGACACGCCTCAAGTGTTGGTGAGCATAGCAAGAGATCATCGACATAGCGTAGTAGGGTACCGTTCAATGCGAGGCCCTCTAGGTCTTGTCCAAGGACCTGGTTAAACACATGAGGGCTGTGTTTAAACCCTTGAGGAAGTCTGGTGTAAGTGTACTTCTTACCTCTGTATGTGAATGCGAACAAATACTGGGATTCCTCAGCTAGAGGAACGCTGAAAAATGCAGAACATAAATCGATTACTGTGAAAAATTTTGCATCAGGAGGCACGTTGGTGAGGAGTGTGTATGGATTTGGCACCTCTGCTGGCCAATCTTCCACAATCGCGTTTATCATGCGCAAGTCATGTGCTAACCTGTATTTAGATTTGTCTGCCTTCAGTACTGGAAATATTGGAGTATTACACGCACTGACTGTCTCAACCAACACTCCTTTTCCTAAAAAACCTTCTACTGTCCCACTTACCCCCTCCTCTGCTTCTGGCTTGAGTGGATACTGAGGACGATTAGGAAGTTTGACATTAGGTCTTAACTCTACTTTCACTGGGTTAGCAGATTTCACCAAACCAACATCGGCCTCATTCTTAGACCACACTTGGTTTGGGACATGAGCTATCATTTCTTTCAACAGATCACTCTCAACCCTTTCTGTCTCACTTTGCTTTGCTGTCTGGACTGATTGGTTCACCAATGCCATAACAGCCTGCGGCTTTGCCAATGCTGCTACGCTGCATAGGATTTTAATCATCGTGGCATCCTGTGATTGGAAAATTAACGGATTCTCTGTTCGCTCCCACTTTACTCCTAACGCTGTTTTCATCATGGGCCCCACATCCTTTGCTTTGAAATTCTCATTCACCAACAAAGTAACATGTGGAGCAGATTCTGGCACATTGTACCATTTTGAAATAAATGCATTTGATTCCACATTCATGGCTGCCCCTTGTTTTCCAATGATAATGTATTGAGTTGTCAAATTTATCTCAGAGTGTTCCGTTTGTTTGTCCCACGGCTCTTCGAACTCTCCACTTTTTGAAACATCATAATACATTGTACAATGATAATCGAGCGTGGGTTTCCTTGCTTTAGGGCACTGGACTTGAATGTATTTTTCCCATTTGTTCCAAGCCACTGTTACTGGCTCAGAAATGTCTCCCAACCAATAGATTCTTGCTGTGTCTGCCTGTGTCGACTCTGGAAACTCCAGACCTCTTTTATCCAAGATTATGCCTTGCGGTGAACACCAAATCTTAATTTTTAGTTTGCATAGGGCATCCCTCCCCAACAAGTTAAGGGGAGTCTGATGAGATACCCCGATTGGCATCCTGATTTCATTTTCCCCTGTGGAGATACGCACGGGGGCGGTCATTTGTACTAGCTGCTTAATTCCCGAGAATCCTATTGTCTCAATAAATTTATTTGACATGGGGAGGTGTGTGGCATAATGTTGACTTACACAAGTGTAGGTGGCTCCAGTGTCCACCAACATTGTAGTTGGCTCATCCTCATTAGAACCTGCAGCATCGGTTCTTCATCAGCTCCCACCATTACGACTGGAAACTGACCCTCCCCTCTAGAACTCTGTGGGCACCCCTAATAACCAAAGTTTGGACTCACCCATGGGCCTGCCGGGCCACTTGATCCACCCCGCGGGGACTGGCCGTGGTCCTGCCGCACATTCTGGTTTCCTGGTGCTCGCGGACATCTGTCAGCAAAGTGTCCCAACTCGCCGCAGGCCCAACATGCCCCCGAGGATCTTCGTCTTACGGCTGTGCCTCTCCTGTACCCTCGGTAAGGTCGAGGCTGGCTTTGTCCTCCTGCACGTGGTGTGTGTGGTGGTTGCGTGTAGGCCTGAGGTGTGACGGGTTGAAAGGGTGCAGAGGGTGCAGAGGGTGCAGAGGGTGTAGAGGGTGCAAAGGGTGGAGGTACCTGTTCAGTGGTCCCCGGTGTCATCAGGGCCTGGCCTCCCACCTTTGGTCCTTCCAGCTGCATCTGTGTGAGTTTCCTCTGCAAGTTCTTATCCTGCTCCTTCCGTTTCCGTTCACTTTGCCTGTATTTGTCAATAGCATGCACAACATTATCCCGGAATGCCGCATGTGTCATTGATTTCAACTCTACCACATCCTCCAGCCTCGTTCGCACTGAGTCGGGCATGGCTTCTAGGATAGAGTCTCTGAACACAGAGTTGAGCACTGTGTTCGGTTCAATGTCTTGTTCCAGTTCTTGTTTCCATCTTTCCAACTGGCGTGCAACGTACGCCGCTGGATTATCTGTATCCAACAGTGTGTCGCTCTTTAATGCTTTTGGATCCGTTTTCGTAGGATACTCAGCTCGCAGAGCTCCCCACAGTGCAGGTCGATGTGGATCGAACCCAATTCCATCTGCTCGATGGCCCACCATCCAGCCATTCATACTGTTTCTCAAAATGCCCTCCATGGTAGTAGTTCCAAAACACCTTGCCCACACTGCCTTGATGTCTCCCACAGCCAACAGTTTACCCACAGTTTCTTGTTCAAAAGCTCTTATCCATTTGCTTGCACCTGTGTGAATGTCCGGCAGTCTGGCAACCAGCCCCGCTAGGTCGAGCATCTGCCACGGCACATACTGTCCCTGCATCCCATTCACCAAAATCGGATAATTACCCGCAGTATATTTCTGTGGTGCATGAATATTTGGTCGGTATCTTAAATTAAACTCTCTGTCCCTGCCGTTTCCCTGCTGGCCGGGTGGATTCTGTTCCTGAACCTGCTTTTCTGCTTGGTTTATCTCTTGCTGTAAATCAACCATGGAATGAGTATGCTCTATCCAATATGAATCTTCTGCAAGTTTCCCCTCATATTCTGCATAACAGTCTAAAACCTGTGGTGTCTTCCTGGCCGTACTACAATGTTTGGGAGGCCTTTCATGTAACATGGATTTTTCTTGTGACGTCCTTTCCTGTAGTATGGACTTTTCTACTATGGGAGTGGTGGTACGATCTAGGTGTAGTGCTTTTTGGTGATCTGGGGCCTGTGCCGTTGCTGAAGCTGAGGCTGTTGGACTCCTAACCTCTACAACAGATAGTGGTTTCGGATAACCTGAGGCCTGGGCTGATGTTGAAGCTGTTGGACTGCTGTGTTCAGTACAAGATGAACATTGATCACATGATGGTTTTTGATCTGACGCTGCCTGATATTGTGGGGGGTTTCCCCTTGCAACCTGATCTGAACCACCAACAGCGCCTGGCTCAGGAGCTCCCTGACTGCTTGAAGCCGCTGTTTGTGGTTCAGGGCGTACATAAGGTACTTCCTGATTTTTCATTTCAAAATCTCCTTTTATGTTCATCACCCCTGACAGTGTTGGATATAGTCCTGCAGACTCATACTGCTTGACCTTCTCCACTACCGGCTGTTCCCCCCTCAGTATGGCTACGCCTTCCTTCAAATTCCTTCTGTAACGACGACCTTCAGTTTCAAAGAAGTGCAAAATTTCTAATTCAAGCTCCCTCTTTTTCTGTCTCTTTTTGCTTTTGTTTTTTGATTTGTGATCGTTGATTCTTTGTTCCATAACTTCACAGACAGCTACATCGAAAGTGCCATCCTTTGGCCAGGGTGGGAACGTATTTTTGGTTCTTTTTTCCCATTTTTGAGATAATTTTTGAATGTCTTTGTAACGTCCTGGATGCCTAGCGCTAACGATTATTGTTGGTGTTACATCCATCGTCTCACCTAGTTAGTTCCCTAGAACCGGGAATAATAATTATTATTATCCCTTCCCCCCCCCTTTTTTTTTTTTTTTTTTTTTTTTTTTTTTTTCCTAACAACTTTTGAAGATCACTTTAAATTAACTAATTATTTAATTCTAATGCACATTTAATGCTCGGCTAAATTTAGCTTAGATGCAGCTAATTATTGGATTGAATATTATCAATGCTACTGTTAAGCTAATTTAGCTCGTTGCTATTTTGATTCCTAGTTTGTAGTTAAGTTCTTATTAGCTTATTGTTAATGCTATTGTTCGCTATCCAATGTCAATTGATGTTGGCTTCCTAGCCGTTGTTAATGAATGCTAACTTATTGCCAATTAAGATTTAAACCAATATTTGCCTTATTGCTATTGCTAATCAATGCTAATTGTATTTCTGATCAATGCTAATTATGGCTAACGAAATGTTAACCAATGCTAACCAATGCTAACAAATGCTAGCAATGCTAACCAATGCTTCTTATTGCTAATCACGCTAGCTTCCTTGTTGACCAATGCTAATTGAATGCTAATTATGCTATTTAATGCTAATTATTGCTAATCAATGCTAATTTATGCTAGACAATGCTAGTTATTGCTAATCAATGCTATTGAATGCTAACCAATGCTAATTTATGCTAGACAATGCTAGTTATTGCTAATCAATGCTATTGATTGCTAACCAATGCTAATCAATGCTAATTTATTGCTAATCGAAAGCTCTGTTAATGCTTACTCTGTTTAAAGTGACTCAGGCTTGGCGCTGCCCCAACCTTTGCTCACACCCGGATTTTTCTGATCCAATCCACCCACAATGTCTCTCCACCAATCCTAGATGATACAATGCACGTCACGGCTACGTCAATTTCCACCAATGAAATCTGAACACACCTCTAAATCTAACTCCAATGAAACACGTCTAAGACACGTAACTTCTAACCAATGAAATATGAACACACCTCTAAGCCCGCCTCCAGCGAACCACATGAATTGTAACCAATCAAATATGAACACACCACTTAGTCTACTTCCCAGGCTGTTATTAACTCCTCCCAATCATAACAATTGAACCAGACATAACAATTGAACCACACCCAAACTCAAAATGGCGTTTGTCACACTTTGTAACAAGTTAAGAAAGAGGAAGAAATACAATTTAACACGCTGTGGACAGGGAAACTACAAATCAAAAGATACAGAAACAATGCATAAGCGAAAAACTTTCTTTATCAGGAATGTCACATTCACGTCGAACGACGTGATGAATCGATGGCCTAAGGACAGAGACTCTCCCTTAGGAATTGCGAAACCAACATTTACTCGACTGATAACAACTCTGCAATTAGCACATTACCTAAAGAAACCTAATAATTATTACAGTTCAACCATAAAGTGCCCCTGGAAGACACAAGGAAAGAAAGTGTGATCACACACGAACATTTGAAGCAGCAGAAAAATGTCAAGGACAGAGCACGCGCCTTTACACCAGCCGTGTGACCGCGCAGCACCCTCTGTCCCCCTGAAAGCCAAAACACCTTCACTCGCCTGTTGAGAATAGAACTTTAGAAACTTAACACCAATCACAGCAGTATTCAATAATTCAATAATAACAAGATGCACTCAACGAAAATACAGAATCTTAAAGAAATAAACACACAGCGTTTAAAAATCCCAGCACATTACTGCAACAACTCCTTATCTCCCCAAGTTATTAATGTGGCAACTATAACAATTAAGCAAATTATAACAATGAAGCAAATTATAACAATGAGGCAAATCTGAGTTTAACTTAAAATACTACAAATACTCAAAAGTCAAGGGATGATATGAGTCAGAACCTTTTCTCTTTTCTTCACTTTCTTAATTCACACAAACCAGCAGGACTCCACACACATTGACACACACCTTGACGCACACATTGACAGACAAACAGAGACCGGTCCCACGCACCCACACCAAGTCAGTCGATCACCAAGTCGGTCGATCAAAGTTTTGTCAGTCACCGTTCAAATCTTCACATTTTTATATTATCAATTTCTTTCATTTAGACTTTTAATTTTTCAGGAGATGTTGGTGTCGGCAATATATGGAATACAAAATGTGTTTTCCCTACAAGCCTTGTGATATGGTCTCTGACCAAAGCAACAGATGCTGACGTGTACTTTACCAGCTTCGCTGTGACCTCTCAATAATAATCTCCTGTGGCCAATTTCATAAACGAATTTGAATTTTCTTCTCAAAATGTCTTTATACTGAGGTCTCAGATAACTCCAAAGAGTTCCAGGCAGATATATAAAATGATATAAACATATATACTTAAAATGTGCTCCTCATAGAACTGGATTTTTTCATTTCAGAGTTTTTTTTGAAAGCCTGATTGATTCAATCGTTGAACTTTAATGTTCGCCAGTCAATCAATTATCAGTATTCGTTTTACTCCTTGACTAGTGAAAATAATTTTCACGTATGTTTAATGAGTCTAGTGTACCCCGTACTCCCGTCAGTGTTCCTCCCCCCAATGCATTGAAGGATGGCTGATAGAATGCAAGAGGTACCATTGATGGTTGCTCAACAACCTACCCGCTTCTTTACAGCTATTAATTAATCCAGTTTGAATTCATCCGATTCACAATTGGCCGGAGCGCGGCGACTATAGTCCTTCTTAATTACCAACAAAAAAAATACAATACAACCACACAAGCCAGACCAACTGACCACAGCTGTCTGCTTTACAACTCACATAAGCTGCTGTTTACCCAATTTTTATCCCAATTCACACATATGGCTCCTCTTGGCCCAAAATTTCCCAAACAATTTCAACAGCCCCCCTGCGCAGAGGTAACAATGAGATGCTCACCGAATATACTCGTCCTTCTCCCGTGTTCTTTTAAATTTGTGGAGCTGTCGGAGGCCCGTCACCTGTACACCACCAACAGACACCGCCGCTTTCAGAAAAAAAAGGAAAAAATATGTCATACCTGCAGGCTTAACGACTGATCTCGGCTGTCGGCGCACAGAGGACGCGTCCCGTCGGGCTCCAGCTGCCAAAATCTCACGCACTCGGGGTCACCATTATGTTGTGGAGAAAATAGGGCCGAGTACACTGTCGGTCAGCAGTCCATTGGGGAATTTATTGAACAAACCGTCACAGCAAATGTGCATACAGAATGTACAAAATGTCCACCGTCTTCATACTGTGAACCAACTTTATACTGGTTTAATCATAACATGCATGCGTCATCCGGACTCAATCTCTTTCTGCGACGCCGAGCGTCTGCCCTAAATGTAAACAGCCCATACTACCTTTTACCCATATTCATATGAGCCGAGCACAAGATGTAACTAGGCCAGATGTCATGAGGATGTCATGACATCCTTCTCCCACAATGGCAGGTAAAGGACCAGGTAGATGGCAGGTAAAGGACCAGAGGAGATGGCAGGGTAAAGGACCAGAGGAGATGGCAGGTAAAGGACCAGGGGAGATGGCAGGTAAAGGACCATGGGAGATGGCAACCATTACCTCTACATGAGATGTTCAGGTGGACATTTTGGACACTTTTCTCATTTCATCAAACAAAACAAAGTTCGGTGATGCTTTCCACAGGGCAGAAAGAGTCCTTCTTCAGCTTAATGACATGGCCAGAACCTCAATCTTTAAGTTGGATAGAAGAAACTGAAAATAAATAGTCCGTGACGAGGCTCCGTCCGTCTGTCAGCTGCTGTATGAGGAACAGTGGCGGCTCCTGACATTTTTTTTAGGTAGTGCAATTTCCAGTCTGTGAAAGCTGCATCAGAGTGAGCTGTGCGAAGCTGAACTGATTGCACTGATGCAAACCTGTTATGTTCCCACACATGAAATAAAATGTCCAATCGTCCAGAAACTCCTTGTCTTCTTTAAATAAACACAACGCAGAGTCGAGGGGTTATTTGGTCTGCCAAATAACCAAAGTGACTGCAATTTCCCCCGTTATGTCCATAAGTACCATAAAAGGCCATAGGACTGAGGTATATTTGTCTAGGTAGCATAATTTATTGTAATAATTTTTAGTTATTTTTTGCATAATTTGCCAATCAGTTAATATTACACCTTAACCATTATTTATTTATTTTCCTCATATTGTTCCAGGATTCTATGAGATAAGTAAACACATAAGCTCTTAATGATAAGATTCATTCAATTTTCATTCTACAGAATCTAATTAAAATGACAGCATATAAATCCAAGTCAAGTGTTTAGGGAAGTTTTGGAAAATATGACTTAGAAAAGTATAACCAGTTGTCAAACATGGTTAAGTGCAGCTTACTTATGTGAGATTTCTCTCTTTTTTTAAATATAATACTGCACCATTAACAATGAATGTGTCATTATACAATCTGCTATTATTGTCAACATTATATAAAAGATTTAAATCATTACAAGTCAATGATTGAGCACAAAAGGGTAAGTTATACTACCTGGAAAAATAGCAGGGTTGGTGGAGCCCTGGGTTTCATCTTTGCTCGAACATCCCGCAAAATTCTTCCAAACTTCCTTCTCCACATCAGTACGACGACTAAAGGGTACTTCTGTCAGAAACACTAACGTTTTGTTGCACTCGACACTCGCCATCTTCTTCATAGAATGTTTTTTTTTTTTTTCTTTATTGAAAACCACAATGTTACAACAACAAGTAGAAAGTTCATGGTCCCGCGCAACAGACATATGACGAAAGCACGTTGTGCGTCGTTTGTGCGAGCACATAAACCCTCATAGAAAATGCATTGGGAGCAGGATTTTTGAAAAAAACCGAGGTCCCATTCATGTCAATGGGAACTTCCGTGTGCAAATTCGACCCTGACAGAAATCGCACAAAATGGGCGTAGCAACACCAGGCGCGACCTTAATCTGATTGGACAATGACATATACAACCAGTTGCCTACAGCAGATTAGTCCCACCTTAGCAACTAGATTAAAAAAAAAAAGAAAAAACTCCGTGTTTGGTAGTGCGTCGCACAAATCGCCCCTATGGAGGAGCCGCCACTGATGAGGAAGTTAGAAACTGATTTCTCAAATAATTCAAGCTGTCAGAACAGTTAAAAAACCGATGTAACAAAGAACCTTATTGTTATTTTCTTTCTTCTTCTACTTGATCTGAATACATGAAAAAATAAGAAAATAAATAAATGATGAGAATTTTTCACAGGGGTAAAAAATTAATAGTTGTCATTAGGGCTGGGCGCGTTAACTCGTTATTATCGTGTTAACTCTAATTATTTAACGCTGATAAATATTTTATCGCACATTAACGCAGGTTTTATTATTGTAAAAGTCTGTTGAATGCATCACATTCACACAGTTACAGCAAACACCAGGAAGCATGGTGTAATAAAATAAAAATAAACTAGCAGGTAACATCACCGTTACAGGTGCTCCTCTGTCTCTGTGTGAAGCTCACGGAGCTAACCGGCGCTACTTCCTGTTTTACTTGTTTCAACATAAAAGCACGTATTTCAAAATAAATTTTAAAAAAACGGTAGAAGAGGTAGCTGCGCTGTACAGCTCCTCCCCCACCTCTCCTACACCACAGCCCCAGGAGTCCAGAAAGCCTGAGTTAGACTCAGCCACAGAGGCCGTAGAGCCTGAGCTGGCCCCAGCCACAGAGGCCGTAGAGCCAGAGCCTGACTATGCCACAGAGCCTGACTATGCCTGACTATTCCACAGAGCCTGACTATGCCACAGAGCTTGACTTAACCACAGCCGCAGAGCCTGACTTAGCCTCAGAGCCCGAGTCAGCCACAGAGGCCATAAAGACCAAGCTGGCCCCCACAGAGCCCATGGGGCCCCGGCCCATGGACCCACAGTTTTGAGCCCCTCCCTCCCACCCTCAGACTTTGGGGATGTCTGGGATCCATCCCTTAAGGGGGGGGCTCCCCCCTCGCCGGATGTCTGGCCACCCGCCGGACGGTCTCCAACTCCTCCTGCCACATCGTCCGATGTCCGGCCGCCTGGTCTCCAGCTCCTCCTCCTGCCACGTCGCCGGATGTCGGGCCGCCCGCTAGACCGCCTCCTGCCACCTCGCCGCAGGAATTCTGGCCGCCCGCCAGACCACCTCCTGCCTCCTCGTCGCAGGAAGTCTGGCTGTCCGCCAGACCGCCTCCTGCCTCCTGCCTCCTCGTCGCAGGAAGTCTGGCCGCCCACCAGACAGCCTCCTGCCGCCTCGTCGCAGGAACTCTGGCCACATGCCAGATCAGCCACTGCAGCCATGTCGCCAGAAGTCTGGCCACCCACCACGCCGTCTCTGGCTTCGAGCCCCTCCCTCCCACCCTCAGACTTTTGGGTCTTCTGGGATCCAGCCCTTGAGGGGGGGGCTCTGTCACGCCCCCGTGACTTTTTCCCATGTTTTTAGTTTTATGTTTTATCATGTTTTGGTTTTGAGTTCATGTCTTGGTTTTCAGTTCTTGTTTTTAGTTCTGCCATTGTTTTTCACCTCACTTCCCATGCTTGTTCATTAGCTTCACTCACTTCACCTGTGTTTTCCCTATCAGCTGCACTCATTCACAATCACCCAGTTCCCTATTTCGTTTCCAGTCTCCCCTGTCCTTTGGTCAGGTCCTACTTCGTCTACACCCCTCATGCCTCACTACACCTTCACGTTAAGCTAAGTATTTATTCCATGCCATATCAAGTTATTTGTTTTTGTTTTGTCACAGTTTAGTTTTTGAATCCGGCTCAGCCGCGCCTTTTGTTTGAACTTTGTTTTTTTGTGAATAAATCAAGTTTTCTTTTTGAAAAGTCCGCATTTGTGTCCTCCCTCCAACCACCCCAACCTGACACTGAACACGTCTGTGATGCAGCATGTTTTGTACAGTAACAACCAGCTGTGGGGCCTGGGTCTGAAAGGGAGGACCAGAGGAACTGGTTCTGTACGGATTGCAGTGTCATGATTATAACTGCAGGCTACGTTTGCACTCTGTGGTGATATTATCGATTTAAATCGTTTAATAACGCCAAATTCATGCTTTGGACAAACTTCAAATTCGAGCCATCCATCCATTATCTGCCGCTTGTCCGGGGATCGGGTCCCGGGGGCAGCAGCTTGAGCAGAGAAACCCAGACGTCCCTGTCCCCGGCCACTTCCTCCAGCTCTTCTGGGGGGACCCCGAGGCGTTCCCAGGCCAGCCGAGAAACATAGTCTCTCCAACGTGTCCTGGGTCTTCCCCGGGGCCTCCTCCCAGTGGGACGGGCCCGGAACACCTCACCAGGGAGGCGTCCAGGAGGCATCCTAACCAGATGCCCGAGCCACCTCATCTGATTCCTCTCGATGCGGAGGAGCAGCGGTTCTACTCCAAGCCCCTCCCGGATGACCGAGCTTCTCACCCTATCTCTAAGGGAGAGCCCAGACACCCTGCGGAGGAAACTCATTTCGGCCGCTTGTATTCGCGATCTCGTTCTTTCGGTCACTACCCACAGCTCATGACCATAGGTGAGGGTAGGAACATAGATTGACCGGTAAATCGAGAGCTTCGCCTTCTGGCTCAGCTCCTTCTTCACCACGACAGGCCGGTGCAGAGCCCGCATCACTGCAGACGCCGCACCGATCCGCCTGTCAATCTCCTGTTCCATTCGTCCCTCGCTCGTGAACAAGACCCCGAGATACTTGAACTCCTCCACTTGGGGAAGGATCTCATTCCCGACCCGGAGAGGGCATTCCACCCTTTTCCGGCCGAGGACCATGGTCTCAGATTTGGAGGTGCTGATTCTCATCCCAGCCGCTTCACACTCGGCTGCGAACCGCTCCAGTGAGAGCTGAAGGTCACGGCCCGACGAAGCCAACAGAACCGCATCATCCGCAAAAAGCAGAGACCCGATTCTGAGGTCGCCAAAACGGACCCCCTCAACGCCCTGGCTGCGCCTAGAAATTCTGTCCATAAAAATTATGAACAGAATCGGTGACAAAGGGCAGCCCTGATGGAGTCCAACCCTCACAGGAAACATGTCCGACTTACTGCCGGCAATGCGGACCAAACTCTGACACTGGTCATACAGAGACCGAACAGCCCATATCAAGGAGTCCGGTACTCCATACTCCCGGAGCACCCCCCACAAGAGTCCCCGAGGGACACGGTCGAACGGCTTCTCCGAGTCCACAAAACACATGTAGACCAGTTGGGCGAACTCCCATGCACCCTCCAGGATCCTGCCGAGGGTATAGAGCTGGTCCACTGTTCCACGGCCAGGACGAAAACCACACTGCACCTCCTGAATCCGAGATTCGACTATCCGGCGGATCCTCCTCTCCAGTACCCCCAAATAGACCTTACCAGGGAGGCTGAGGAGTGTGATCCCCCTATAGTTGGAACACACCCTCCGGTCCCCCTTTTTAAAGAGGGGGACCACCACCCCGATCTGCCAGTCCAGAGGCACTGCCCCCGATGTCCACGCGATGCTGCAGAGGCGTGTCAACCAAGACAGCCCTACAACATCCAGAGCCTTGAGGAACTCAGGACGGACCTCATCCACCCCCGGGGCCTTGCCACCGAAGAGTTTTTTGACCACCTCGGTGGGGGGAATACTTCAAGGAGGCCCTCGAAGTATTCCCCCTACCGACTCGCGACGTCCCTTGTTGAGGTCAGCAGAGCCCGCCCTCACCATACACGATGTTGACGGTGCACCGCTTCACCCCCCTGAGCCGCCGGATGGTGGACCAGAAACTCCTCGAGGCCGTCCGGAAGTCATTCTCCATGGCCTCCCCGAACTCCTCCTAAGCCCGAGTTTTTGCCTCAGCAACCGCCGAGGCTGCGTTCCGCTTGGCCTGTCGGTACCCATCAGCTGCTTCCAGAGTCCCACTGGCCAAAAAGGCCCGATAGGACTCCTTCTTCAGCTTGACGGCCTCCCTCACCACTGGCATCCACCAGCGGGTTCGAGGGTTGCCGCCACGACAGGCACCGACCACCTTACGGCCACAGCTCCGGTCGGCCGCCTCAACATTGGAGGCACAGAACATGGCCCATTCGGGCTCAATGTACCCCACCTCCCCCGGGACATGGTTGAAGCTCTGCCGGAGGTGGGAGTTGAAACTCCTCCTTACAGGGGATTCCGGCAGCCGTTCCCAACAGACCCTCACAATACGTTTGGGCCTGCCAGGTCGGACCGGCTTCCTCCCCCACCAGCGGAGCCAACTCACCACCAGGTGGTGATCAGTTGACAGCTCCGCCCCTCCCTCCCTATGTCCAGGACATACGGCCGCACGACCGACGATACGGCCACAAAGTCGATCATCAAGCTGCGGCCTAGGGTGTCCTGGTGCCAAGTGCACATATGGACACCCTTATGCCTGAACATGGTGTTCGTTATGGACAGTCCGTGACGAGCACAGAAGTCCAATAACAGAACACCACTCTGATTCAGATCGGGGGGGCCGTTCCTCCCAATCACGCCCCTCCGGGTCTCACTGTCATTGCCCACATGAGCATTGAAGTCCCCCAGCAGGACGAGGGAGTCTCCCGGAGGAGCACTCTCCAGTGCCTCCTCCAGGGACTCCAAAAAGGGTGGGTAGTTTTTGGCCAGTCAGGACCCGTCCCCCCACCCTAAGGTGGAGGGAGGCTACCCTCTCGTCTACTGGGGTAAACCCCAATGTACAGGCGCACAGCCGGGGGGCAATAAGTATGCCCACACCTGCTCTTCGCCTCTCACCTCGGGCAACTCCAGAGTAGAAGAGAGTCCAACCCCTCTCGAGGAGGCTGGTTCCGGAGCCCAAGCCATGCGTCGAGGTGAGTCCGACTATATCTAGCCGGAACCGCTCAGCCTCGCGCACCTGCTCAGGCTCCTTCCCCAGCAGAGAGGTGACGTTCCACGTCCCAAGAGCCAACTTCAGTAGCCGAGGATCAGACCGCCAAGGTCTCTGCCTTCGGCTGCCGCCCAGCTCACACTGCACCCGACCCCCATGGCCCCTCCCACGGGTGGTGAGCCCGTCAGAAGGGGGACCCGTGTAGTTTCTTCGGGCTGTGCCCGACCGAGCCCCACTGGCACAGAACCGGCCACCAGGCGCTCGCCGGCGGGCCCCACCCCTGGGCCTGACTCCAGGGGGAGGCCCCGGTAACCCACGTCCAAAAATATTCATCATCATAGAGGTTTTATGAGCTGTTCTTTGTCTGGTCCCTCATCTAGGATCTGTTTGCCATGGGTGACCCTACCAGGGGCTTAAAGCCCCAGACAACATAGCTCCCAGACTCATTGGGGCACGCAAACCCCCCCACCACGATAAGGTGACAGCTCATGGGCCATTATCTTAAATTTAAATCCAGCTGGCTACACGCAATTTATATGAATCCGCAGCAGCCGCCCCTGCTGTGGATTCATATAAACTGCGTGTAGAGAAAAAACAAAAAACAAAGAGACAAGTAAAATCCCGTTTAATCTGACAGCGCACGCGTTGCCGCATTGATTGAGAGCGCCGACAGGCAGCTGAATGCAGGTGGAGAAATGGCCTCCAAACGGCGAGTCGGGAGAAAGGAAGAAAAGGTCTAAATAAGACGAGGCGCGTGCTGCACTTGAAGGTGGGAATGTTGTTGAGATAAAAAAGAAAAACCTTGTGGCATTAACAGCCCAGCTGTTAGCCTGCTGATCATGAGACAGAAGATAGGATCATTCTGTCTAGATGTGGACTGGAGATTAAATTTGATGGTGTCCTGTGGCAGCAGTAAGAATTCACTTAGTTTAAAAAAAAACAAACAAAAAAAAAAACATGACAGTGTTTTATGTCACACTGTGTTGTTCATTTTCAATTAAATTAATTCTTGATTTTAAGGCCTGGTATGATAATTAAACGTATTACTCGGCTAATTTATCTTCCTTCTCTGCAGAATCCCTTCACGTGCAGCTGAGTTTCTCCAACAGCAGAACTGACCATTTCTTTTCTTCTGCCTCCACCTCTGGCACCCTCTATACTTTCATTACCCCCTACCCGAACCAGGGTTTGAATCCCATTCCCGCTTATCTTACCTCTTTTATTTCTCCCCCTACCCAAACCAGGGTTTGCATCCCCACCCCGCTGTGACTGGTGTGCAGTTGGTGAGAGGCTGAGGTAGCTTGTGGCTGTAAAAAGATGGTTGTTGTGGTGTGAGGAGCAGATTTATATAGGGAGTATAGGGAATTACTCACTGAGTCTGGTCCTTTATTTTATTATTTATTTTTTCGTTAGCACAAGTTTCTTGTGTTTACCTTGAATAGGGATGGCTCAGGTAATCCTGAAACATCCCATAGTTAAGCTGCTATAGGCCTAGACTGCTGGGGGGCCTCATCTGTCACACCTTTCCTCACTTTACTCTCTTTATGTATATGTGATATTATTGTGGTCATTAACTCGTGTTTCCCTGTTCCAACAGATATCCTTTGAATGGTGTTACAGTGCCGCCGCTGCGGCCCTCCCCCCCTCCCCCCCTTTCTGTCTTCTCAAACCCCAGCTGGTCGAGGCGGATGGCCACCCTTCCTGAGTCTGGTTCTGCCAGAGGTTTCTTCCTGTTAAAAGGGAGTCGTTTCTCTCCACAGTCGCCTCAGGCACGCTCAGGCCGGGAGATTGGACCGAAAAACAAAAAGTTTTCAGTGCAATCTGTTGGTTTTCTTAGCTAGGAAATTGTTTTTGAATTGGCTCTATATGAACGAATTGGATTATTTTATGAATTATGATTATTATTAATTAATTGAATTCCAATTGGCTTGAATTGGACTTACTATCTAAGTGCCTTGAGATGACATTTGTTGTATTTGGCGCTATATAAATAAAAATGAATTGAATTGAATTGAATTTTGTTTTTCCTTGACAAAAGCTTTGATATGAACAGTTTTGAGGAAGACAGAAGAGTATTTAGGAGATTATCAACTCCTACAGTGGGTATTTAAAAGAAATCATACATAAATACAGCTTTGTGTATTGCTTGTTTTCATGAACACCATGTTCCTGTTATATTTTGTATTTATGCAAAAGTACCTGTTGTTTTTGCATGTGCCATATTAATAAAAGTAGCTTGAGTTCAGTAATTTTGTGCGACATTAATCTGAACTGTGTGTGTTTACTTTATAGGATTTATTAAATCACATTAAATATTCCATTTCACAACTTGCAATAAGTTTTCATTTTCAACAAAGAAATAAACTTGATGAGTTAAATCTCTTCCCAGTGTACATACAATGAACATGGATTCAGTATATAGTCAGGTTCCTTTTCCAGGTATTTTTGCTGGATTTTTTTTGGAGAGTTGGAAAACTATATATTTTTGAAAAGTAGATTGTATAAGCAATCAGAAAAACAATGTTTACATTTGCACAGGTGTTTGCATGGTGGCCATCTTGGATTTTGCAAAATTTTGTAATATAATAGTAATTTCTCAGCTTCAGAATAAGCTAGAACATTGCTAAACCTACATTTTCAGGGACAAGGAATCCAATGGCACCAAAAGAAATTGGATAGGTCTTCACAAAATGGATTTTAATACAGAATTTTTATTTTTTTATTGATTGTTTTACAGAGATGCGCACATGATCAGTGTAATGGAACGTTAACTTGAATTCTTGAATGCCCTTGTGCCATTAAAGCAGCTTTCAGTTTCAAGCAGATACATCTAATATGAGTGTAGGCTACACATAGGAAGGATCATGCTCTTTTGACAGTGTCTACACCTCACCGTCATCATCATCGTCACTTTTGTACGTTATAGCCGCTTTCGGACAGACTGTTCTAAGAAAGTAGTTATCAGAACTACCCTCCTCGAATTTCGTTCTGATAACTATCCTTCCCCAGCGGAACTGTTTCAGTCTGCATTCGCACATGAGTCGGGACCTGATAGGGACTGATGCGCCGCGCGCAGCCGTCTGCTTCAGTGACGTGTTAGCCGTTAGCCGTTTAGCGCTACATTCAAACACAAAACAAAACGGTAAAAGTAAGGAGAGTAGAAAAAACACCACCAAGAAGCTAATATGGAGAGCGGGGAGACCACCGTGTTTATGGTCTGCATGATGGTGATATTAATCATGGACAATCACATCAGGCGTCTAATATCGAGGCTGGAAGAGCTCACAGAGAGAGTCAGGAGACGATACTTTTTCTTTTCATGAAGGAAGAAAGGAGAGCAGATCGCTGCAGACAAATGAGACCAGTGTAAGTTTAACTTATTAAACACCCGCCGGTTGTGTCTGTGTCTATGAGGAAACATTTCAGCCGTGATAGCATGACATGGGGCGTAGCTACCGACCACCACACACACCTCCGTTAGATTCGTTCTATAAGAACTATGAAAAGACCCGACCTCGGAGAAGGAGCTAAATAGTTATAGGAACTAAGGGAGAAAGCCCCGAGTTCCTGTATGTCCGAACACGGGAGAAAACGGCCCCGCGGATTAAAAGGTTATTAGAACTGCCAAAGGTTCCTACAGTCCGAAAGCGGCTTATGTCTTGAGAGTCCTCATCATTCTGGCAGTGGCTGCCACACTGACAGAGATCTGTACAGGCTAAGTTCTTTGTTCTGCAAGAGCACCTAGCAGAGGAACAGTCTGATTTGCATTGACATCTCACCATCTCGACAATGGCTTTTGGAGCTGGAAGGACCTCTGTGGTGGTAGGTTTTAGCTGACCATCTGAGTCTTTGAAGTACCCATTTTCCAGGGGATCCATCTGTGGATCCTGCTGAGCGATGGCTGCCTGTCCTCACACCCGTGTTTGGATATGGACTCTCAAGATGTGCTGTTTCAGAGCTCCGATTGTTGGAGGGAGCTTGTCACCTTCTGCCATGTGCTTGCAGAAGAGATACCAACGTAGTTCAGGGATTGTCTTGATGCTGATTCCCTTGGGTGTGTAGGCTGTACATACAAAGGTAGCCAGTGTTGAAAGCATTTCCTCTGTCACGTCTGCTTCCTCCAGAAGCATCTGCAGAGCACTGATGACATCCTCATCAGCTTTGAGGTACACCTGGAACCATGTTGCCTTGCCTATGCGAGAGAACCTCCCAGTGTTGTCAGCCCCTGTGAAAGCATGAAAGGCAGGCAAAGCCTTTGCTCTTTCTGGACTTAGAGCTCTCCACAGTGGTTCAATTTGCACAACACCAGATGCCATAGAAATGGAAGTGTTCTTCAGCAGGACATCATAGTTTGCTGTGACCAGCACCAAGACATCTGTGTCTGGTGAGAAGAACACCAGCTGTGCATCAGGTGGGTTTCGCTGTGATGCCAGCACTGCCTGGTGGATCAGCAGTGTCTGCTTCTTCGTGGTTGTTGTCCTCAAAGAGCAGGTCTTTGTTGCTCTTTGTGTGCCCAGAAGAAGATGTGATGATCAGCTTGGTGGATTCTATGTTGTACTCTAGGATTTTGGCAGCAAGGTAGCTGGTCAAGTCAGCCTTTATTTTCTCATGACAGAGGAACCTGCTCATTGAGATTTGCTTGATGTTGGTGTCATCTCTGACTTGGTACTGGACAGGAGCTTTGCCTTGTCTTCGTTTGTCTCTGGTAGCACTCTTCAGAGAGTCTTCTCTGTAGGTGTCAAACACGAGAATGATCTCATCATAATCTCGTGTTAGAGACATCGGGCGGTCATTGAAATAGCCACTCAGATCCTTGACTGTCACTAAAGTCACTGGTTTCTTGGTCAGCTTCTGCACAAGTACCATCCCATCCACAAGTGCAATCTTCCGGCTTGGGGGATCGGTAGATGTGGAGTTTGTGATTCCCATGTCCATTGCATCTTGGCTTGTGGCATTCTGAGCTTGAGACTGCTGAGAGTCTTTCTCAGGCTTATCTGTTCTTGCCAGCTTATCCAGCAGATGGATTAACTTCGACTTGTCATGGCATGGCAGGACTGCTCCATCAGGGGCAAAGAGTGCTCTTGGTGTTACAGTGAATTCATAGTTCCCAATGGCCTGTTTCTGGTTGATGTCTCTGCTTGACCTGGCAAGTACCATCAGCCTCCCATACAGGTCCTTGGTCTCCTTCAGATCTACAGTCTTGTCTCGGAGTTTAACTGTTGTATTCTTGTTCCCAGACAGGAACATCTTGTTGTTCTCCTTCTTTACTGGGGCCCAGACACTGACATCTCCATTGATCCTCTCTGCCACGTAGTCTTCATACAGCTTCTGGCCAGTGACATCTGCATTCAGGATCTGTGGTACATACTCATCTGGAATGTAGGCATGGGTGATGATGTTGTACAGCTTGTCACCATCAGCTGTAAAGGGGTTTCCATGACTGACTATGGCTGCCTTGATCTTGTCGATTGCATGATGTGCCCTCTTGACAGAACTTGGCCCAAGCTCATGGTGCTCTGTGGTTCCATTAGTTTCCATGTCAAACTGGCTCTTGAACTCCTTCGACAGACGTGCAAGTTCTGGTGTCACCATGAAGAATCTCTGTCTGGCATTGGCATTGTTGGAGATGCCTATGAGTCCAGAGTGGACCTTCATCAGCCTGTTCAGCTGTTCACATGCGTGGCCTGCTCCAAGGGACACAAAGGGGATGCCGCTCTTGGTGACTGATATACTGCCTGCTTGGAGTTCTTCCCAGGTCTGTGGGTGATTGGCCCTCAAGTCATGCATGTCTGCAATGTATCTTGGCCAGAGTTGCTTGTACTTGATGCGGTCCATGGCAAAGAACAGCTTGCTCGGTGCTTCTCCAGCTTGCAGGTGCAGCTCTAGATGAGCCTTTCGAGTTGCTACGATGAAGAGCAGGATTGTTTCTACCCGATGTAGGTAGTGCATCATGGACTTGAACATCGCATTCTGGGACTTCTGCTCCTCCCATTCTTGGAATGCAGTGATGACCTTGGCAGTGGTCAAGGCTTCAAGGAGGTCGGTGTTTGCTTGCTTCACGCATTCAGCTTTCATGGATTTCTTCCTCTCTGAGCATGGAGTTTCTACTTCAGCTGTTGCCCTCAGGCACACATCTTTCAGTTGTGGGTTGTCCTCGAAGAACAGCTCTAGAACCATCTCATAGAGAGCTACAAAGGAGTAGATGTGAGCAAGGAGAGCTCGCTTGTAGTGGGTGACTTTCAGGATTTGTCTTGTCGTGGCAGAACCAAACACATCAGCTTCGATCCAGGCATCATCTATGCCCGAGTTCTCAATGGAGGCACCAAGAGCTCTCAGGGCAGCCATGATGACATGTAGCTCACCCAGTCGGACCACGGTCATCTTCTTCAACTGTGGTCTGGCATCTAGGAGTTGTAGCACCTTCTCATACAGGGCCATGTCAAAGGTAATGACTGTTGGATGATCTTCTCCAACTGCGAGCTTCCTTAGCTGAGTTGCTTGCATGATGACCGTTAGCAGAGTTGACCACTCATGTGCCAGCTCGGGGAGCAATGGCAAGGCTCCAACTTGTGTCAAGGGAAGGCTTTCTGAGAGCAGTGAGTTGTATCCTGCCCAGCCTGGAATGTTGCTCGAAGATTCTCCTGCTTTAATCCTGGATAAAGCAGTTACCACAACCCATCCCAGTTGTGCCAGCTGATAGGATTCTGGGATACCTTTGCTGATGGTGAACGGCTGTGTCCTCTTGGCATGTTGCGGCTTTGGCTTGTCACAGTGATGCATATCTACATTGTATGGAGTGACTGAAAGACTGCGGGCTTCACCTATGGTCAGGGGTTCTGCAATTGGTTCTTTGGAAGGATCGTCCTTCTGGTACACAGCAATGATCGTTCCATGGGTGGTTCCTTTCCCATCTGGAGTGTCCTCGGCAAAGTCTGTGTTGTCGGCAGCAAAAAACACGAAGGTTCCCTTCCTCAGAAAAGGAGGTACATAGAGACCCTGAAACCCTCTGGTGTTTTCTACAACAGCATTGGCCAGAGCAGTTTCCATGAGAAGGGCACGACCATGTGAAACACAGTAGTCCTGAGCATGGAGAAGATGCATCAGCCTCTTGTTGCGTCTAATGGTGGACAGTCAGTGCCAGTCCCAGGACCTGTGGGTTTTCTCTTGCATGGGGTGGCCTAAATGATTATTCACTGCTTGGCTTGTACTTGACCTGCCTGCTGGATTTGAATCCATACATGATGTTCTGACTCATAGTGAGTGCTGCCCGGTCAACAACACAGCTTCTAGTTAATGGGCTCCTGGGCTTGATATGCCTCTTGTTCACCTCGATGATCGTCACTCATGATTAGAACCTGAACAGGCAGCAAACTAAACAACCACCGATACACTCCACTACTATCACCAACACCAGTTAATGACAGCTAGTATGGGCATTAATAATATTAATAACACTAATTTATTACTTGGTTTGTCACTTTGTCTTGCAGTCAGTTTCCAGGATCATCATACAGAAAATGCATGCATGCTGAAGGATTACCCCAAGGACAAAAATTGAACAGTGTTACCAAAAAATCTATTGGCTCGCTGAAAAGTCGCTAGAAGTCGCTAGATGACGTCATGATGTTAAGTATGCAGATCTCTAGAAAACGTGCACACATGGCTACGTTCGTTATACAAAAGGGCAGTGCTAGCTACTTTTTGGAGATCAGAGCTAATCTGCAGCCCTACTTAACCGTGGGAAACACTTCTGACGGCGGCGCAGAGTTGTTGAAAAACAATGATTTTGTCACTGAAAAGATGAGTTTTTAAAAGTCGCCAGATTCACCAAAAAGTCGCTTAAGTCGCTAGAAGAGGTTTTTGCGTCACCAGAGACAGCCAAAAGTTGCTAAATCTAGCGACTAAGTCACTAAATTGGCAACACTGATTGAACACCTGTCGACATTCAATACATTCATTATGTGGTACTGCTCCTGTATACTGGGTACACTGTAGCAGTGAGCTTTGCACAGGCAAGCCTAGACAAGTAAAGCAAAATAATGGACATGTAAACTGCACCAGTTGTGCATATTCCAGCGGGGATGTTTTGTATGGTGGGCTTGACAGACATGCATCGACATACTATAAATTACCAGGTCAAATAAATTAGTGTGGTAACAAAATGTCTGAGAACATTAAAACTACCACCATTAGATTCAGTGACCCTGAAAATGTAGGTTTAGCAGTTAAAATCAATGTTCTAGCTTATTCAGAAGCTGAGAAATTACAAAATTTCGTTTTTTGGGACACCATTTTGAAAAATCCAAGATGGCCGCCATGCAGACACCTGTGCAAATGTAAACATTGTTTTTCTGATTGCTTATACATTACAGTTTTCAAAAATGTATAGTTTTCCATCTCTCCAAAAAAATCCAACGAAAGTTCAAATCCAAACATAATGAACCTGACTAATAGATGTATTTTAAATAAGCATGGAAGTAAATTATTAACTCATCCAATAGGTAATGCTCAGATTTTGAATTGTTCAGCCACTGATTCAGTTGCAGCAGGGCAGACTAAACCAGTATGTGGACATCAGCACCACACAACCGTTACTGTAAACTTAATCTTAATCCTTGGTTTATTATTTTTCCAATAAATTTGCGTGTTATAGAGTCCACAGAGTTATTGAAACCAGTTGGTTGTAGGTTGGGGTGGGATCATTGTAAAAAGATAATTGATATTTTGTATTGTGGCCATTTGGGCGGCCGTGGCTCAGTGGTTAGAGTCGGTCGTCCAATAACCAGAAGGTTGGCAGGTTCAATTCCCACTCTTGCCACTCAAAAATGACTGGTGGAACTGACAGCTGGAGGGGTGTCAGTCCACCTCCTTGTCACGGCCAAGGCACCGTACCCCCATGCTCCCCGGGCGCTGTGAATGGCTGCCCACCGCTCCAGGTTGGCATCTGACTCTGAGTGTGTGACCCTGTGCATGTGTGTGTCAACAGGTGCCAACCTGGATGGGTTAAAAGCAGAGGACAAATTTAGTGTGTATGCATGACCAATAAATCGGATTTTAATCTTTATGTTTGTAAATCACAAGTTCTATCAATTTAGTTTTCTTTGGGCAGTTATATACTTTAGTTAGTTTGGAATCAAAATCTGTAATTCATTTTAAGGGACCGAGCAGTGTAACTGCAAGGACCCTATTGTATCTGTAAGGTTTATTATTCTGCATCTTCTTCCGATTCTTTGTAAAGGTATGCGAAAACTCTTGAAATTTTGCGAGCACCACCTGCCAGTCGACGACATGAAAGAATCTAAACTTAAAATTTTTGGGAGTCACTCACTGACTCTGTAGCGCCCCCTTCAATGCTTAAAAATGGCGCCCGCAATGGGGTTAGTTTCGCGTGGGACGACGAAATTCGGTACACTCATTCATCATGGCCAGACGCACAAAAAGGTCTCATGCCACCATGGTCCCACGTCCACAGGAAGGTGGCCATTTTGGATGGAAAGTGCGTTTTCGTGCCATTTTTGACCGATTCCACGCCTTGCATAAGATCGAACTCCTCCTACAGATTTAATGCTACAGACTTCAAACTTGGCCAGGTTACTCTTAAGACATGGGGGGGGGGGAAATTCATGGAGAAACTTTTTCAAAAATTAAAGGGCGTGGCCGTGGCGACACCTCAAAGTTTGATGACTCGCCATCACTCGACACAAAAAATTAAGTTGCTTATAACCTCCACACACATTATCCAATCTGTCCCAAACTTCATACGGTGAATGCTGGACCCAGCCTGAACGCACACATATAAAATAGTGCTATCCACCTACAGCGCCACCTGCTGGTGGTCGGAAACATTTTTTTTTTCCACAACTCGCATTTTATCGAACTCCTCCTACACGTTTAATGCTT
This sequence comes from Odontesthes bonariensis, assembly GCF_027942865.1. NCBI lineage: Eukaryota > Metazoa > Chordata > Actinopteri > Atheriniformes > Atherinopsidae > Odontesthes > Odontesthes bonariensis. The sequence continues at coordinate 35,147,856 of NC_134521.1, read as the reverse complement.
CAAACTTGGCCAGGTTACTCTTAAGACATGGGGGGAAGAAAAGTCTTGAGAAACTTTTCCAAACTCTGAACGGTGTGGGTGTTGCCAGGCGGTAAAAATCTTGGTATTGCGTTTGTGATATGACAGCCTTATCATCATCTCAAGGTCATGAAACTTGGCACACACGTCCACCCTGACGACCTCGTACATATGTAAAGGGTATTGTGTTTGGGCGGAGAAAAATGGCTCAGTGGCGCCCCCTACAATACTTACAAATTCAATTCATTTATTTATATAGCGCCAAATACAACAAATGTCATCTCAAGGCACTTAGATAGTAAGTCCAATTCAAGCCAATTGGAATTCAATTAATTAATAATAATCATAATTCATAAAATAATCCAATTCGTTCATATAGAGCCAATTCAAAAACAATTTCCTAGCTAAGAAAACCAACAGATTGCACTGAAAACTTTTTGTTTTTCGGTCCAATCTCCCGGCCTGAGCGTGCCTGAGGCGACTGTGGAGAGAAACGACTCCCTTTTAACAGGAAGAAACCTCTGGCAGAACCAGACTCAGGAAGGGTGGCCACCCGCCTCCACCAGCTGGGGTTTGAGAAGACAGAAAAGAGGGGGGGGTGGGGAGGGGGGCAGGGGGCGACCGCGACGGCGGCACTGTAACACCATTCAAAGGATATCTGTTGGAACAGGGAAACACGAGTTAATGACCACAATAATATCACATATACATAAAGAGAGTAAAGTGAGGAAAGGTGTGTCAGATGAGGCCCCCCAGCAGTCTAGGCCTATAGCAGCTTAACTATGGGATGTTTCAGGATCACATGAGCCATCCCTATTCAAGGTAAACACAAGAAACTTGTGCTAACGAAAAAATAAATAATAAAATAAAGTAAAGGACCAGACTCAGTGAGTAATTCCCTATACTCCCTATATAGATCTGCTCCTCACACCACAACAACCATCTTTTTACAGCCACAAGCTACCTCAGCCTCTCACCAACTGCACACCAGTCACAGCGGGGTGGGGATGCAAACCCTGGTTCATGCAAATGGTCCCCGCATTGGGGTTACTTTCGCGTTGTACAACGAAATTCAGTACACTCCTTCATAATGGCCAGACGCACAAAAATGTCTCTTGCCGCCATGGTCCCACTTCCACAGGAAGGCAGCCATTTTGGATAGAAAGTGCGTTTTTGTGCCATTTTTGCCCGATTCCACCCCTTGTATATGATCGAACTCCTCCTACAGATTTAATGGTAACAGCTCCAAACTTGCCCAGGTTACTCTTAAGACATGGGGGGAAAAAAATCATGGAGAAACTTTTTCAAACTCTGAACGGTGTGGGCGTGGCCAGGCAGTGAACATCGTGTGATGGCGTTTGTGATTTGAAAGCCTTATCATCATCGCAAAGTCATGAAACTTGGCACACTCATCCACCCTCTCGACCTCGTACGTATGTAAAGGGTATCGTGTGTGGGTGGAGCAAAATGGCTCAGTGGCGCCCCCTAGAAATTTTCAAAAACCCCTCCGCATTGGGGTTATTATGTGCTCGTACGTACGCAGAGGGTATCGTGCGTGTGGGCACAGCTGCGCGACTACGGCGTCCAGCGCGTACCCCAATGTGCGCACATCCAACGTACGCCATCTCGGTCCCGCATACAGCTGCTTGCAGCTTTCTAGTTATATTTGAAATTGTGTACATTATTATTATTTTGGTAACTTTTAGACCCTCCCATTAATTAGAGAGATTAAGAACACACGGGGGGCGTGTTGGAGGAGCTTTTTGTTTGTCAAATGTCCGGTGTGAAGATGGGAGGTTTTGGTAAAATGATTTTTTTGACCACTTTTTGAGCTTGTAAAATCAGATATCTTGTTATCTGATTTAACTTTCGTTTTTTTCATCAAGTTGTAAGAGATTTTTAGTTTTTTCGAAACTTCTTTGCTAAAAATCGGTATCTGCTGGTGAGCAATCGACTGAAACCCATCCGTGGGTAAAACCTGTTGCCTAGTAAACTCGGCTCCCCTCTCTGAAACCACTTCTTGGTTAACTTTCGTGGGTTGTCCTCTGACTACAGCAGGTGCTTTAAAAACTGACTACAGCACACTGAAAGTATCGGAACTGCGCGGATAGAGCCTGGTGTGTCTGCTAGTGTATGTTTTTCTAAGCTTCTTTGCTAAAAATTGATCTACTGGTGAGCAATCGACTGAAACCCATCCGTGGGTAAAACCTTTTATCTAGTAGCCTCGGTTGGGCCATCAGAAATCGGAGTAATCGGGATGTGAATGGGCCATCATCGGATCGTCGGACCCCACCTACGGATCGTCGGACCCCCACCTATGGATGGTCGGTAGTCGGACCCCACCTGCAGATCATCGCACCCCCACCTACGGATGGTCGGACCCCACCTAGAGATGGTCGGACGTCGCACCCCACCTGCGGAGCGTCGGACATCGGACCCCACGTATGGATCGTCTAACCCCACCTGCATCAGGATAAATATACTTTCAGCAGAGCTGGACTCTGACCCGGTGATGCTGTCTTGGTTCTGAGGGCGTCACTTCTGCTTGGGTGTAAGTTTTAAAACCTTCTGATATGAGCTTAATTTCTGTTTTTTTTTTTTTTTTTGTTAATCTTTTAAATTCTTTGGGGGGGCTTTTGTGCCTTTAATGGATAGGAAAGTTCAGAGAGACAGGAAGCAGGGGGCAGAGAGAGGGGGAACAACATGCAGCACAGGGCTGTCCGATGTGGGACTCGAACCGGGGCCAGCTGCAGCGAGGACTATAGCCTCTTGTACATGGGGTGCCTGCTCAACCCACTACGCCACAGACCACCCAATGAGCTTCATATCTGTTTATAAACAAATAATAAGTATCGACCTTTTTAACGTTAACTGTTTTGATTTGTAACTTATAGTTGGTGTTCATGGACACGACGGGACCAGCCGTTCAGAAGAAGCTTTGAATGAAGGATTCCACAACTTCCTGAATCTGTGTTTAACTGAGAAAAAGTTTTACTTCGTATTCTCCTTATTTTAAATACAAACCATGTGTTTGATCACATCGGACATGTTATATTCAGGCGTCCAGTTTGAGGCCCAAAGAGAGCAGATGGTACCGAGATGTACAGGTCATCAGCAGTGTCTTTATCCCAGAACTACATGGTTCTGAGCACCCACTGTCTTTAAACATGTTGGAACTGCATCTTTAGCAGAAACATATTGATTCCAGAGATGGATTCATGGGAGAAGATCGGTTAAAGATCTGTACAGCTTCCTGTTGCTTCATAGGTTTTCATTAACTGACCTATGAAAACCTGTTTGATTTTTGGATGTTAACTCTTGAGGAAAGCAGGACGATGGGAGTGTCCTCCAGAGCACCTCGACCTCCAGTCTGAAACTTGCAGAAGGTTGAACCAAATAAAACCAACATTTAGCTTCTCTAACCCCATGAAAAATACAGTTGGGTTTCTTACGTGTATTTTATTGCTGGCTTCATGTTAATTTTTCATTTTGCGAGTTCATTAAGGGAGCCGTGTTTGTGACTGTAGTTGCTTTGAGCAGCCAGAAGGGGGTGCTTCATGTACAGTCAATACGGGAAATTCAGTGAGGGCGTGCTTTGCATGCTGAGAATGAGATGCGCTAGTCAAGCCACGACAATCTATGAGCGAGATTAACATTTTATGGGAAGAAAATTGTTTATTTTTCATGGACACAAGCTGTTCTGAGTTCCAGGATGGCTGCGACCGGAGAAATTGATCCGATTTACTTCCTTTATAATTTTCTCGTTTTATGCTATGTGCTAATATGCTAATCAATTAAGCACATTTTTAGTCATTATGAATGCAAATGTTGAACGTTCTTGTGTTAGAATTAAAAAAAAACGATCGGAGATTTACCGTAAATGTTGCAAAGATGTTTCAATGAGTTGGTATGTTGAGTATAAGTTGGAAATGTAATTGTTCACATGCCGACCGTAATTCTTACTGCGCCATTTTCGAGGTTGATAAGTGTGAATTAACCGCAAAGGCTATGTATGTATATACACAAACACACTGTGTTAAGTTAATTTTGAGATGGTTCAAATTAGGGATGTCCTGATCATTTATTCTTCCTCTCCTCCTCTGGCTTCACAGAACCAAATGTACATTTTTCTTTATGAAAACCAACATCTCTACCTTGTCAGATTTGAGCCTGTTCCTGTTCTCACCAAGGATGTTAGCGATGTCCTCACCACCTCTTGAAATCCCAAGTTTGCATATCTCACAGTTTGCAATAGAAACGTTTTTTTTTCAATTTCAAGTCAATTTTATTAACAGGACAGTGCATATTAAGTACATCTGTAACATGCCAGATTTAGGCAAAGGCTAGTTTTCATCTGTTGTCCTGGTGGCCAGTTGTAAAATGGCACCCTAAAAAAACATGGAATGTCCATCCATCCATCCATCCATCCATCCATTATCTGCCGCTTGTCCGGGGATCGGGTCGCGGGGGCAGCAGCCTAAGCAGAGAAACCCAGACGTCCCTGTCCCCGGCCACTTCCTCCAGCTCTTCTGGGGGGACCCCGAGGCGTTCCCAGGCCAGCCGAGAGACATAGTCTCTCCAACGTGTCCTGGGTCTTCCCCGGGGCCTCCTCCCAGTGGGACGGGCCCGGAACACCTCACCAGGGAGGCGTCCAGGAGGCATTCTAACCAGATGCCCGAGCCACCTCATCTGACTCCTCTCGATGCGGAGGAGCAGCGGTTCTACTCCAAGCCCCTCCCGGATGACCAAGCTTCTCACCCTATCTCTAAGGGAGAGCCCAGACACCCTGCGGAGGAAACTCATTTCGGCCGCTTGTATTCGCGACCTCGTTCTTTCAGTCACTACCCACAGCTCGTGACCATAGGTGAGGATAGGAACATAGATTGACCGGTAAATCGAGAGCTTCGCCTTTTGGCTCAGCTCCTTCTTCACTACGACGGGCCGGTGCAGAGCTCGCAACACTGCACACTGCAGGTCTGACCGGCTTCCTCCCCCACCAGCGGAGCCAACTCACCACCAGGTGGTGATCAGTTGACAGCTCTGCCCCTCCCTTCACCCGAGTGTCCAGGACATACGGCCGCAAGTCCAACGATACGACCACAAAGTCGATCATCGAGCTGCGGCCTAGGGTGTCCTGGTGCCAAGTGCACATATGGACACCCTTATGCCTGAACATGGTGTTCGTTATGGACAGTCCGTGACAAGCACAGAAGTCCAATAACAAAACACCACTCTGATTCAGATCGGGGGGGGCGTTCCTCCCAATCACGCCCCTCCAGGTCTCACTGTCATTGCCCACGTGAGCATTGAAGTCCCCCAGCAGGACGAGGGAGTCTCCCGGAGGAGCACTCTCCAGTGCCTCCTCCAGGGACTCCAAAAAGGGTGGGTACTCTGAACTGCTGTTCGGTGCATAACCACAAACAACAGTCAGGACCCGTCCCCCCACCCTTAGGCGGAGGGAGGCTACCCTCTCATCTACTGGGGTAAACCCCAATGTACAGGCGCACAGCTGGGGGGCAATAAGTATGCCCACACCTGCTCTACGCCTCTCACCTCGGGCAACTCCAGAGTGGAAGAGAGTCCAACCCCTCTCGAGGAGGCTGGTTCCGGAGCCCAAGCCATGCGTCGAGGTGAGTCCGACTATATCTAGCCGGAACCGCTCAGCCTCGCGCACCAGCTCAGGCTCCTTCCCCAGCAGAGAGGTGACGTTCCACGTCCCAAGAGCCAGCTTCAGTAGCCGAGGATCAGACCGCCAAGGTCTCTACCTTCGGCTGCCGCCCAGCTCACAAAGCACCCGACCCCCATGGCCCCTCCCACGGGTGGTGAGCCCGTCAGAAGGGGGACCCGTGTAGTTTCTTCGGGCTGTGCCCGACCGAGCCCCACGGGCACAGACCCGGCCACCAGGCGCTCGCCGGCGGGCCCCACCCCTGGGCCTGGCTCCAGGGGGAGGCCCCGGTAACCCACGTCCAGGCGAAGGTACACGTTCTCCAAAAATCTTCTTCATCATGGGGGTTTTATGAGCTGTTCTTTGTCTGGAACATGGAATGTTGAAAAAATAAAATCATCAACAATTAAGAATGACATATTAAAACAGTGTTAGTTCATAATAGAGAGAGCAACAATGATGGTAGGAAATAGTCAAATACAAGTATAAGTAGTTCTGAGGATCAGCATAGCTATTCTTTAAGCACACGTAGCAGCAGCAAAGCATTTAATAAAAACATAAAATCATCACTGAGTATCAAGCATTGATAAAACCGATTAAAGCATTTGGTAGATGCATGATAATTTAACCAACAGTGCTGATAAAATCATAAAAACAAGAGCTTTACACTAGGTCAAAAGACAATCACACATTCAGAAGTAAAACATGTTATGTCAGCAGCAGGTGTTTAATGTTGACAAGTCTGACTACTTATAAGCCATTGTTTAAAATCAGCACAAAATAATTTATACGTGTTGATGTCTCTAATTGTTGAGGGAATGGTATTCCTTTCGTGAGAAGCTTTAACAGAAAAAGCTGACTGACTAAAGGCACTTTTTCTTAATGGAATAATACAGTCACCCTGAGACACTCCTCGAGTGATTCTATGTGTAGATGTTCTTAGACTGATAAAATCCCTAAGAGGAGGTGGATGTCAGGGAGTAGGATTTATGGCTGGGTTCTTTTAGGTTCCTTCCTCCAGAGGGCGTATTTGGATGGGCTGTTGAGGCTGGTCATCTGCGGCAGGTGCTCTGCTTCCGCACCTGCAGATTGTTAGCCTCATCACTGGAGAATATATAAGGAGCCGGACGCCAGTTACTCGCCGCCGGAGTGTTACTCTTACACGGTAACTCTCAAACCCTCCTGTGCCTTTGTGATCACCTTTTGTCCAAGTAAACTTGTGAATGTTTTTCTCAGGAAGTTCCGCCCGTGAATCTTCAAAGACCTTTTTCGAGCCAGAGGTCATCCCTCCGAGAGAAAACCTTTTGGGAAACTTACCGTTCTGGAACCGCTCCTTGTTGCACATTCCTGCCCGCCCTGAAGCAGCCGTCCTCCTCTCCAAGTCACTATCACCTGGAAGGAACCTAAATCCCACTCTGTTAAGTACTGAGCCTGTCATTATGTTTGGCCCTAAGAGGCTACCGTACCAGCTGATTTCCTGTATACTGTCAGTTCAGTCTTGAGTAAACGATTGGCAACCTGACTCCTGCCTGTCTCCTCGTTATTTACCTAAAATAAGCTAAATACATAACAACTGGCGACGAGAATGGGATATGATCTCACGTGTAGAAGTTCAGAGTGTTTGTTCTTATAAATAGACGTTTCGTTCCCAAGCTAATGAGCAGTAGTAATAGCACCTCGGCCGATGAAAGAGCGAGAGGGAGCACCGAAAGCTTAGCACTGCTAGTGCCACCGGGAAACAACACTGAACAGGGAAGTTCATCCGAAGCGACCGTCAACAGACACACAAACAAAGGAAAGTGCGGGGCAACTCCTTCTACAATGGCTGGTGTATTGGGGAACATTGGCCCGTTTGATGACACTGTGGAGCAATGGAGCGCGTATACAGAGCGCTTTGAATTCTTCGTCTTGGCCAACGGAATCAGCGCGGAGAAAAAGGTAGCTACTTTCCTAACTGTGATGGGCGCAAAGACTTATAATCTGTTCCGAACACTGGCACAGCCCAAGAAGCCAGGAGAATTCACACTTGACAATATTGTTAAAACTCTAAGTGAGCATTTCTCGACTAAGCCCTTAATGTTTGCTGAACGGTTCAGATTTTATAAACGTAATCAGGAGGAGGGGGAGACAGTGACTATGTTTGTAGCTGTGCTCAGGAAGTTAGCGGAGTACTGTGAATTTACAGATAACTCGCTTAATGATGCAATTCGTGACCGGCTGGTCTGTGGACTGCGCAGCGAGGCTGCTCGGAGAAAACTGCTGACTGAGGACAAATTAACTCTGACCAGAGCAATTGAAATCAGTGTGTCAATGGAAATGGCTGCCAAGGTACTGAAGATAGCCAGCACCGAGGACAGCTCGTCAACGAGACCATGTTATCGCTGTGGCCAACAAGGCCACCCGGCAGCAGAGTGCTGGTGTAAAGAATTGGAGTGCCATGCCTGTGGGAAAAAAGGTCACATTGAAAAAGCCTGTCGGGGTAAGAAAAAAGGAACTCGCAGAAAAACCCTAACAAATACAAGAGAGCTGCTGCATATAAGAATTGCCTGTCAGTGAATGGGCTACCCCAATCGTGCCCATCCTTAAGAAAAATGGAAGCCTACGAATTTGTGGCGATTTCAAAGTGACTGTTAATCCTACCCTGCTGATTGAACACTACCCTCTGCCCCTCATTGAAGACCTGTTCGCGGGTCTAGCAAACGGCCAAAAATTCTGCAAAATCGACCTGAACCAGGCCTACTTGCAAATGCCAGTGGACCCCGAGTCCAAAGACCTACTGACTGTCAGCACGCACAGGGGCCTTTTTCGGTACCGCCGTTTGGCTTTTGGAATCACGTCGGCCCCCGCACTCCTCCAAAAAGCTATGGATCAGATTCTGGCGGGGCTACCGGGGGCACAGTGCTACTTGGACGATATCCTCATAACGGGGAGGGACAACACTGATCACCTCCACAACCTGGACATGACACTGCAGAGGCTGAGGGAATACGGACTGAAAGTTCGCAAGGAAAAATGTGAGTTTTTCCAGTCCTCCATCGAATACCTGGGCCATGTGATTGACGGCAAGGGTCTACACAAGGCCCCCTCCAAGACCAAGGCCATCTTGGAAGCCCCAGCACCACAAAACGTCAACCAGTTACGCTCATACTTGGGGCTCCTGAACTACTATGGCCGATTCATCCCCAACGTCTCCACCTTACTGAGACCCCTCCACGAACTGCTGAGGCAAGGAAAGAAATGGGAGTGGTCAGAGACTTGCCAAATGGCTTTTGCCAGCTCCAAGAAAGCCCTGCTGAATTCTGAGGTGCTGACCCACTTTGACCCGGCACTGCCACTTCAGTTAGCCTGCGATGCTTCACCCTATGGGGTTGGCGCGGTTGTCTCACACATCATGCCGGACGGCATGGACAAACCCATCGCTTTTGCCTCTAAGACCCTCAACAAAGCTGAATGTAACTATGCACAGATCGAGCGAGAGGCTCTGAGCATCGTGTTCGGAATTAGAAAATTCCACCAGTATTTGTTCGGAAGGAGATTCACGTTTCTGACCGACCACAAACCGCTTACAGCCATTCTGGGACCACACACGGGCATTCCACCATTGGCCGCAAGCAGAATGCAGAGGTGGGCCCTGCTGCTGTCAGGCCATAACTACAACATCAAGTACCACAGATCCGAACTACATGGTAACGCGGATGGCCTCTCCCGCCTACCGCTCCCGGTGGTGAGGTCAACGACCTGACAAACTGACATCTTCTACTTCCAGCAAGTGGACGACACCCCTGTCACCGCAAAACAAGTGAGACATGTCACACGGAACGATCCGGTGCTATCGACCGTAATGGATGCCATCATAAAAGGCAGAAGAATTTCAAACTCACCTGACACCAAACCATACTTGGTCAGACAACCAGAACTCTCACTACAGTCAGGGTGTCTGCTGTGGGGCAGAAGGGTACATTGAGCACATTGAGGAAAAGGCAGGCCGTTGCACCACCTGCCAGACGGTGCGAAAAGCACCACAATCAGCTGCAGTCCATCCATGGGAATGGCCCGCTGAGCCGTGGCAGCGCATATATATAGACTTTGCGGGCCCATTCGAGGACAGAATGTTCCTGGTGGTGGTGGACACGCACAGCAAATGGCCGGACGTGGCCATCATGAGGTCTACAACTGCCAGGAAAACGATTGAGCGACTGGAGGAAATGTTCAGCCGGTATGGAATACCGGAACAGCTGGTGAGTGACAACGGGCCCCAGTTTGTCGCGGAAGAGATGGAGGCTTTCCTCAAAATGAATGGAATTCAACACATTAAGTCAGCACCTTACCACCCGTCCACCACTGGTCTAGCTGAGAGATTTGTGCAAACCTTAAAACACAGTCTAAAGGCATCAGTGGCCCAAGGCTCCCTTCATCAGCGACTGTACAGTTTCCTGCTGACTTACCGGAACACGCCACACAGCACCACTAAGGTGTCGCCTGCTGAGCTCCTCCTGAAAAGAGCGTTGCGCACCCAACTGGACTGCATACGTCCTCCATCGAGGAGCCAAATTGTTCAGAACAGTCAGCAAGAACAGAGCCGACGTAGGTCAGCCACACCACGGTCTTTTCACGTAGGAGACTCTGTCCTAGCTCGCAATTACCTAAGCGGTCCCAGGCGGGTGCCCGCAGAAATTGTTGCCATCACTGGTCCGCTGTCATACCAAGTACGCACCAGCAAAGATACAGTGTGGCGTCGTCATACTGACCAACTGTTGGCCACCAAGGGCCCCGCCTCGGAGCCTATGGACTCTCTAGCACTAGACATCACCGGCCAGGCTGACACTGCGGAGGGCCTGACTACCTCGGACAACCTGCCGGCCACACTTCAGGAGGACGACGCTACAGACCAGGTCCCCCAGCCCGCACCGACAGTGGAACCAGCGCCGCCGCCATCTCCGGTGGATCACCATCTTCACCGGTACCCCATGCGCGAGCGGCGGCCTCCTGACCGTCTGGACTTGTAGCTTATTCCTTGCTGAAGAAAGGCCATATCCTTTTTGAATATGTTGTTGTGTTATTATGTTATTCATACAGGCTGTTATCTCAAGAGAACTCTTGGTTTAGTCTCACAGAATATGGGGGAAGGAAATGTTAAGTACTGAGCCTGTCATTATGTTTGGCCCTAAGAGGCTACCGTACCAGCTGATTTCCTGTATACTGTCAGTTCAGTCTTGAGTAAACGATTGGCAACCTGACTCCTGCCTGTCTCCTTGTTATTTACCTAAAATAAGGTAAATACATAACACACTCCTAACACAGCCATTCCTGAATCTCGCCCACCTCTCCCCAGCGGAGGAAACTCGCCCCGAAGTAAGTCTGCTGCCTGCTGCATTAACTTCCTCCTTTCCTAACCCTGTGTCCTGTGTTACAGAGGATCAAGCCCAGAGCCGCCTCACCGTTCCTGACAACCCCCTTTACGCTTACATCATCTTACAATAAACTTGCTTTACCGAGTCCTGTGTCTTCTGGGAGTGTTTTCTCTGTATGTGGGTCAGAAGTCTGAACAAAACCATGACAGTGGTGCCATCTCATGTAGGATTTTGTATGTCTGACAGACATTCGTGTACTTAATAAGATTGTCCCAACCTAAAAGATTGTATTTTGATACAATGAAGCAATGATGAATGTGTTTTGGTTTCTTGTCAAGTACTTTCAGTGTCTGCTTGTATAAAGACTGTAACGGTTTCAGAGAGGTGGGGTTAGTCTGAGACCAGCTTGTTAGACAATATGTGAAATGAGAGAATCATTGAGTGCATGTACATTTTGGCAGCTTAAAAGGACATAGAATTTCTAATAAATCTGAAATTTGCTAAATTAAATTTGACTTTTTTTAAGTTTGTTTTACATGTGACCTAAAATTAAGTTTGGAGTCCAGATGAATGCCCAAGTATTTGTATTCTTGAACAATTTGTAATTTTTATCCTGACACTATAATATCTGCATCTAGGATTACTTTATGTGATTTGGCGAAACACATAACTACAGTTTTGGAGACATTGAGTTGTAAACAACAGTGATTTAACCAGTTTGTACTTTTAACCATTACATTTGTGAGTTTGGCAGCAACCTCAGTTTTTGAGGATCTGTGTTCATACAAAACCGTGTCATCAGCATACATTTGAATATTAACATCTGGGCATATCAATGATAGGTCATTAACATACATGCAAAATAAGACAGGTGCTAATATGGAACCCTGCAGCAGGCCAGTCGTCACAGAGAGAGGTTCGGACTGATTATTAGCAATACGGACAGTTTGTGAGCGCTGAGAGAGATAAGAATGTATCCATTTTATTGCATTGTCAGAGAAGTTAAAAATGGATAATTTGGCCAATAGAATATGGTGCTTTACTGTATCAAATGCCTTTTTAAGGTCAAGGAAAACTGCCCCTATAGTGTTGTTATTGTCAAGTGATAACTTGATATTCTCAATTAAATAACAATTAGCTGACTCAGTTGAATGGTTTGGTCGAAATCCAAATTGAAGTGGGTGAAGATGAAAGGAGCTGTTGGTTGAATGATCTGTAATTTGTTCACATATCCATTTCTCAAGGATCTATCTCTAATAGGTCTGTAATTAGAGATAGATTGTGGGTTTTCTGATTTAAAAATGGGTACTACAGTGGCCGTTTTCCACGTGATTGGGAACGCTGCTTGGCTTATGGATTGATTAATGATTTTTGTGATAGGACTGACTAGTGCTGAACTTATATTTTTGAGCATTATAGTGTCCATTCCATACACATCTTTAGTTTTGGACGGTTTAAGTTTTCTGATAATTGATTCAGTGTTTGTTTCAGTTGCATGTGTAAAAACAAGATTAGGTTCTGTTGATGGAACTTTACACATCTCAACATTTACAGATGGGAAGCACTCAGCAATGGCTGTGACTGAGTCAACAAAGTTCTGATTCAATGTTGCAGCTACTTTAGCTGGGTCTCTGATGCGATTTTCATCCACAGTTAGTTCAAGAGGTTTTCTTGGTTTGCCCCATTAATTTTTTCAGCTGATCCCAGACTACCTGCGAATTACCTCTTGCCTCACTGATTATTGTCAGAAAGAAATTGGCCCTAGATTTTCTTAACATAGTTGTTACTCTGTTCCTTAACATTCCAAAATGGTGTTTTTCATGGGACATTTTTGTTTTGATGGCCCTTTTTAGTGCAAAGTCACGCTCCTTCATTTTTTTCAGGATATCTGCATTTATCCATGGAAGACTACTTCTTTTTTTCTTGTGTGTAAACCTACAAGTGAATTCTTTAATAATGCACTGTAATTTTCTGGAAAGTATTTTGCTTTCCTCATTTACTGTCATGGTTGTGTTTAGGGAGGACCCAGGTGCAGACACGACGGGAGGCTGAAAAACTAAACTGAACATGAAACTAAGAAAAATAACAAAACAGACTAAAATACTTTCAAAAGGACGGACGAGGAAAAACCAGGGACCAGGGCGAGAACACAAAGGCGAGGAAGGCAGACTAGAATTTCATATCACGGGACGGGACAAGAAAAGACCAAAGTATTGACGAGGATCTGGCGAGGAGACATATATACTGGGGAGGTGATTGCTGGAGTAGGAACAGGTGGCTGATAGGTAACGGGTTGCAGGTGAGTGAATGAGAGCAGGAGACAGACTGAGGAGAGAGAGATGGCACAGGGGGTGAGAGAGAGCACACTAAGGGAATACACAAGGAGAAAATAAAACAGATGGTGAGATAGCATGAAGCCAGGTTTCAGACAGGCTAAGATAATCAAGGTTAGATTCTGTTAATATATGCTGAATTTGGTCAGATTTAGGTACAAGGCTTCTTATATTAAGATGTCCCCCAAATAATCCCTTAGGTTTTTTCTTGGAGTCCCATATTATTTTGGAATGGTTAACAGTTTGAAAGACATTCCACTTCCTGTTTTTTACAACAGCTGAGTTTGTAAGCCATTTCCGGGAATGGCATGTTTCTCTTTCGGGTTCAATTGAGCTATTTTTTTGATTAGCTTTATTTTCTTTTTGAAATGAGAGTTGGTGAGTTATCACCCACAGTCTTTGATAGTTTTTGTCATCCACATTAAAACACCTCCACACTGCGGACATTCGGCCCCCAGCTTCAAGCTGCTGCCGTGTTCTGCTTTGCTTTACGGCAGCAAAGTGACGTCATGCCGCATGCGTTGTTTGTGTGGAGTTGAGACCGTAGACATAAATAGCCTGGCAAGACAACTGATGTGCTTTGAGTGTTTATTGAATTGGGCAAGACTGTTTTCTTGTGGCAGGCTACCAAAAGTCGATCACTTGCGCTAGCTTAGCAACAGCGACCAGTGGTTTCACAAGGGCTGCATGGAATTTAAAAAAAAAAAAAAAAAAACATCTGTACACATTTCTTACACTCTGGTTGACTCGGAAATGAGGTCCAATGTCGAAAATTCCAGAGTATCGCTTTAAGTTGTCTGAATTAAGGTGTCCTCTGATCATGGTAAATCCAAGTGTTAATGTACTGTCTGATATTTGCATTGAATGGTAACAAGTCAAGTATAAACACATAGCCTCACACAGGGAAAGTGAATAAGTGTCCTGACAAGTGAATTTGAACAAATAAAAGACAAGATAAATTCATTTTATAAATGAACATCCCATTTGGGGAACTTGTCTTCAAAATTGAGAGGTTTCCGTGCACGAAGAGCTCCGTGTGACGAAGTAGTTTATAATTCCCGAAATTGAGTCGGGTCGACTAGATATATAAAATTAGTGGGATTCCGGGACGGAAGGGCTTCTCCCCTGACGGTAGTTGGGACGAAGGATTGAGGACTTCCGGGCTACGAAGCGGTCTGTGTGACTGGACAAATTTAAACTGTAGGACACAGGGTCAGATTTCGTTTACTTTCATGCAAATGTGGGGTGGGGTTCCTGCTTGATTGATATTTTACTGCTCATATCACGCAGATCTCAAGTAGTTCTGTTTCAAAATATTGGGGTTTGGTATAGATAAAAAGGGGGGGAGAAATTTTTTTTGGTGTGCCGCAAAGTGATGGAATAAAACGAATGCTTTGCCGAGAGGTGAAGCGCACAGAACGTATAGGTTCTGCATAGAAGCTTCTTCACCTGCTTTCAGCATTTGGGCAAATACGTCTTCCATCTACTTTGAATAACACGTGTATAACTTTTGAATATGTCACAAAAATTGATTGACGACTGGATTTGGACCCGGCTCGGTGGGGTCGATGCTTGTTGACACTTTGGAAAGATGGAAAGAAAATGGTCCCGAGGTGAGAAGTAAAACGAGGGACAGATAAATTAGACTGGAGAAATGCAGAAAAAAAGAGTGTGCGAGTTTGCTCCACTGAGGCTGAGTGTGTGTGTTCAAAATGTTTTCAAAACAAACGAGAGAGTAAGAATCAAGCACATGCATAATACAGAAGGAAAAAGTTGATATATGATATATTTGATCCCAAAGCTCATTGACAATAATTAATCTTTTTTTTTCAGCATCAATGCACTAATAAGAGACATATAAGGAAAAAATTAACAGATTTGGAGGCTTGGCCTGAGGTCTGAAGTTACTAACTAAAGATCAGCTGTGCAGCAGCATTACAGGAATAATGAATAATGAAAAGCTTCAAACGCTTTTTGAGCCATAATGTTCCCAATTTAATTTTATAGTTGTTCTCTTTGTCATAAATGCGCACACCCTAAGATTGTCTTTTCTCAACCCTGCTTCCTTTTTTCTCTCATTCAGCCCTGAGAGTGAGAACAATCCAAACAGACTCTGAGTGATCATTGGCCTGAATTTATAATGATATAATGATTATAATGGGGGTTTAGTTTTGTACTAGAGCAAATAGTATTAATTCATCCATCTATTTTAACATGCATATGATTGGGAGAGACACCAAAGTATGTAGATAAACTGGAAACAGCTTTACAATGCAAAAATCGTAATGATGAGATAAGAAACAATAAAATGTCCAAAATAAATCCAGGAACAACACAGTGTTTGGCTGAAACAAGATTTAACATCTCTCTTAAAGAGCTAAAGTCAAATGCACAAGCAGAGTGTTTAGGATATTTGCTCCTTTAATTAAAAAACAATCTGAAAAAATGTTCTACAAATTGAAACTTTGTTTTCCACCTGAAGCAGAACTGAGATCAGACAGTCAGACCATGTGACATGAGGTTAAACAACCAGGATTTAGGATTTAATATCACGGCCAGACAGTCAGATGTCAAACAATTTGATATCATCTTAAAGTTATTAAAGGTTAGCCTTTATTGTTATTAGGAGATATTAACTTGACTTTAAAATTTTAGCTGCTCTAATTTTTCTCTGCCTCTTTTCACCAATTCTGAGTCAATAGTTATCACCAATATTTAGACTCAAACTAAACCATTTGACTATTTAATGAAATCATTTAACTATTTACATGCAGCAGATCTATGAAACAATTAATATGCTCTCTTAAAAAAAAAAAAAAAAAAAAAAAAGCAAATAGGTTTAAATCCATTAGGAGAGGAACAGAGGGACAGCTGCAGCAAAGACTGAGCCATAACAAGACAAGTCAAGGTTTGTTTTGATGGCGCATTTAAAAACAGTGAGCAGAGTGCAGCTTGGTTAGCCAAAACAAAATCTGTGCAGACACACAGATTTAGCTTTGGCTGAAGATATCCCTATTATGCATTAAATTATGCATTATTTAACCTAATATTTTATATGATATATAATATATATGACCTATATATGAATGTTGTCAGGTTGTCCCGCATGAGGCCTGGACGGGGAGAAAATACCCTGTCCACACCCTTTTTTGGGACAGTATGAGGACTTGTATGAATGTGTGAAATAACTGAATGAATTCAAAGTGTGGAACCGTTGGACTGGAGAGCGCACGTGCAGGCTTCTCTTGACTCATCACGAGCTGTGGTTCAGTGGACAGAGCAGCTCACAGAGCAGCTACGGCAAACAGAAAATACTGAATCTCAGGTGAGGGCACACGCGCACGCATTCCAGACTTCGGGTTTTTATATTACCTTGACAGCAACCGGAAGTCTTGGCTGTCTGTCCCATTTTCCTCCGCGGTGGTGCGGTTACCACGCAATGACCATGGTGAGTGGGGGCTGAGGAGATCCCAAAGGGGGCACTAACGGCTTGGGGGACAAGGGCTACCTGAGGGGGGAGGAGGAGGACGCCAATAGGTGGCGTGATGGAAATTCGAACTGTGCTTAGTCTTAACATGTGGTTGAAAGAAAAAGGATATGAATGGGATGAATGAAATGTTCTGTGAGAACAGTGTTAATCAGGTGTTTTGGTTCATCGGAAGACGTTCCATTAGAGATGACCAGAAAGTTTTTAATCCAGTGCACTAAATCGATCAATCAATCAGACGTTATTTATATAGCACTTCTCATCCAAGAAAATGTGGAACAAAGAGCGTTCAAATAAAACAAAGCAGTGAAACCCAAGGCCACATACAGACACATGCACC
This sequence comes from Odontesthes bonariensis, assembly GCF_027942865.1. Lineage (NCBI taxonomy): Eukaryota > Metazoa > Chordata > Actinopteri > Atheriniformes > Atherinopsidae > Odontesthes > Odontesthes bonariensis. Next base: position 35,130,662 of record NC_134521.1, on the reverse strand, counting down.
CTCACATATAAAGCCACGCACGCACACACACGCCACACACACTGGAAGGAAAGGAGCACAGGGCCACAACGCTCACCTCACAGAAAAAATAAAGGATGAATTAGGATAAATAAAGAAATGAAATTAACCTATGTTTTTAATATCTGTATGGAAACATGTTATGGTATCATGTTATGGTTAGGAACAGCTCTGATGTCACGCCGTTGGTACCACATGAGGTGTTTCTAATTCAATTAGAACCGGAAAAAAACTTAATGCTGATCCTGAACTGTCTGTGTACGGCTCAGCATCACGAAACACAGCCACTGTTAAGAATTAAACAACATTATTACAAACTAACAAGTGAGAATTAAGCAGATTATGCTGAAATTTTATTTTTAACGCTCTGACCTGAATTACGAGAGGACAGACAATAATTATCCTAAACAAGTTAATCAGTTAGTCATTGAAAAGAAATGTCTGCTTTCTTGATGCTGTGCTGCTCCCAAAATAAGATCTCACCACAAATTCAATTCAATTCAATTCATTTTTATTTATATAGCGCCAAATACAACAAATGTCATCTCAAGGCACTTAGATAGTAAGTCCAATTCAAGCCAATTGGAATTCAATTAATTAATAATAATCATAATTCATAAAATAATCCAATTCGTTCATATAGAGCCAATTCAAAAACAATTTCCTAGCTAAGAAAACCAACAGATTGCACTGAAAACTTTTTGTTTTTCAGTCCAATCTCCCGGCCTGAGCGTGCCTGAGGCGACTGTGGAGAGAAACGACTCCCTTTTAACAGGAAGAAACCTCTGGCAGAACCAGACTCAGGAAGGGTGGCCATCCGCCTCGACCAGCTGGGGTTTGAGAAGACAGAAAGGGGGGGAGGGCCGCAGCGGCGGTGGCACTGTACCATTCAAAGGATATCTGTTGGAACAGGGAAACACGAGTTAATGACCACAATAATGTCACATATACATAAAGAGAGTAAAGTAGGTGTGACAGATGAGGCCCCCCAGCAGTCTAGTCCTATAGCAGCTTAACTATGGGATGTTTCAGGATCACCTGAGCCATCCCTATTCAAGGTAAACACAAGAAACTTGTGCTAACGAAAAAATAAATAATAAAATAAAGGACCAGACTCAGTGAGTAATTCCCTATACTCCCTATATAGATCTGCTCCTCACACCACAACAACCATCTTTTTACAGCCACAAGCTACCTCAGCCTCTCACCAACTGCACACCAGTCACAGCGGGGTGGGGATTCAAACCCTGGTTCGGGTAGGGGGTAATGAAAGTATAGAGGGTGCCAGAGGTGGAGGCAGAACAAGACACACTAGCAGATACACTATCAGATTCAACAGACCTAACTATAAGCTTTATAAAAAAGGAAAGTTTTAAGCCTGGTCTTAAAAGTGGAAAGGGTGTCTGCTTCCCGGACATTTACTGGCAGCTTATTCCACAAGAGAGGGGCCTGATAACTGAAGGCTCTGCCTCCCATTCTACTTTTAGAAACTCTGGGAACCTCAAGTAAACCTGCAGTTTGGGAACGAAGTGCTCTGTTAGGAAAATATCTTACAATGAGATCTTTAAGATATGATGGAGCTCGGTCATTAAGAGCTTTATATGTGAGGAGAAGAATCTTAAATTCTATTCTGAATTTAACAGGGAGCCAATGAAGAGAAGCTAAAACTGGAGAAATATGATCTCTCCTGTTAGTTCTCATCAGAACTCTGGCTGCAGCATTTTGGATCAACTGAAGGCTTTTCAGAGAATATGTGGGACAGCCCAATAATAAAGAATTACAGTAGTCCAATCTTGAAGTAACAAATGCATGGACTAGTTTTTCTGCATCACTCTGAGACAAGATGTTCCTGATTTTAACAATATTACGAAGATGAAAGAAGGCAGTCCTAGAAACCTGTTTTATATGCGAGTCAAATGATAAGTTCTGACAAACATTTCTGTCCTGCAGCAGAGAACAACACAGGAGGAGAAACTGCAGTGGAGCAGTTCGGCGATTAATTAACAATTAATCATGGTTTACTTCTCAAATTTTCCCAAAAATTCTGTGTGTGTTTTTGTCTTCTTTTGCATTTTACCTTGTGTGGTTGTTGCTGCATACTGTGTATTCACCAGCTCTGTGTAAAATGCATCACTACGGTTATTGATAATAAGTTACCTGCACTGCCCTTTTATTAATCAATTCTGGAAGACTTCCCTGACCTGGAAGAGGAAGACATGGAATCATACTCAGAATATGAAGACCACTGTTTGTATACTTAGGCCCCAATGAAAACATGAGGTTTGCTTGAGCAAACCCAGAAATGCGATATATGTTTGTCATCTGTTGTCTGTCATTTGTTGTTCTAACCTGTGGTGTCTGGTGTTGAGTGTTGTTTGTGTGTTGTCATGATCCCAAAACTGTCTGACGATTTTTCCACAGCAGAATAAGTGGACAATACAGAAGTTCTCATGAATGCTGGACAGCAACTTGGTGAGAATTCTCGTATTGTCCTAAGAACAAGGATTATACCAACTGTGTTGATGTTGTCTCCGTGGTGATGTGTTCCCTAAATGATTTGAAGTTTTTGCACAGCAAAATAAGGTGATGGTACTGGATTTCTCATTAGGGCTGCACAGCAGCTTGATGACTATTCTGGTTCCTAAAAGCAAGGGTTATACCAACTGGCCAGTTGTTTTGTTTTGGTTTATGTTTATTTTATGATTTCTTTGATTTGATTTTCTTTTATTTTGTTTATTTTGGTTTTGTTTTGGTTTGGGGTCCATATGAAAAATAAATAAATGATGAATTGGGCATTAGGCTTGAACCTTTCAAAGAGAGATGCCCTAAGTATAAAAATACAGTGCAAATGACATTTTGCACTACTGCGCTGCGAGATTTGCTAATATTATTCCACAGATTCAGAACCACTACAGGACGTACGGCCGAAGGACTCATAAGCTTGAGTTCTGGGAGGCCTTGCCCATCATGCCAAGATGATGGTGGAGAACTACACAACGAAATTATCCCAAAAGAAAATTAGTTAGGGAGAGGGATGGTGAATATCCCTCAGGGAAGCAACGTACTGGTGACGTCTCCTTCCAAGATTAGGTCCGGATCAGAATGCTGAACTGATGTTCAGCCAAGAGGAGAACCAAGCACCAAGGAGTGACAGGATTGGATCACAAGAGACCACACGACTCGTCATGTGGTCATCATAAAAAATTGTATTTGTTCATCTGTTGTATTTCATGTAATCATTAAGCTGATTAATCATTTTGTGGGTATAATCAACCAATCATTAGTATGACCATTGCCAGTGAGGTGACTCGGCTGTTTGGAGCGGGACCTTAGACTTTGAACGGTAATAAGTTGGTCGGTCGCCAAGTGGAACTGGGGCCATAGGAGAATTTTTCCCGGTTCAGCCATCGGGTTTTCGCTCCTATTCGCTGCAAACGGTGGACGAGCCTGCTGGTAATGTTAATCGCCTTAAGCAATGTTTGAGTGTCAGTAGTTTAGAAATGATGTGATAATTTTTAATTAATCAGTGTTGCGTTGAGATGGTACTTATGGGGGAGCAAGGCCTTGTGAACCACATAAGGTTTTAGGCCATTATGAACAAAGAGTCCACACAGAGGATGGGTTCGGGGCCACACACACACAATACATATAGCAAAATATTATTTTCTACATATAATCTATTAAGAAATGTGCTCATTTGCGGAGTTATTATCAGTTGAGTGAGGAAGGTTTTAAACTTACTAGAAAAGAGTCTCTATTTCTGGAATCTTGATTAATACTCCTGATTTAGAAGGTTTTTTGCTAACGCATCACAATTATTTTCTAAATGTGCTTATTTGCAGAGTTACAATCAGTGACTTATGAAGGTCTTAACCCTCTCGGAAAGAGTTTCTGTTCCGAGTAAAATGATGGAATAGTCCTGATATAGAAAGTGTAGCTTAAGCATTAGAATTATTTTTATTATTTCCACATGCCTGTGCAATGAAGACTTGCTTGCTGCTGGAATTGCAAAGAAGACCAGCTTACACATAAGCTTACATAATAACACATGAAGTCACTTCAAAATGGAGATGGCAGAAATCTCCTAGCTGGTTGTGCTACATCTCAAAAGGTAAGTGGCGTCTTGCAGTTTGGGGGGGCTGCTAAAAACTTGCTACTGCTAATACAGATGTGACACAATACAGAAGATTACATTCCTACCTCAGTTATGAATGATTTTATGAAATGATAAAATCACTTCAAAAGGGGGATTGTTAAAATTGGCTTTGTTCTTAGACATTATGAATGAAATAGTCTCAGTACTTTTCCATGATGACCTAAAGTGACCCAGGAATAGGAAGACAAAACAATTGGGAAAGCCTGGGAAAGCAAGGGCAGATTCACACACACACATTGTTTTGGGCTGATCCAGAGAATATGACGAAGCATGTTGAACCTACTCATGTCCAATCATACTCGGTCGAGTGTGAGTCCAACCTATGAGGCTATAAATACAAATGATAACTGGAAGTCGATGCTCAGTCTGACGGACTTCCTGCGGGAGCTCTGTTCCACTGAGCCCAGCGCTGATATGCTTTGACATGTGACTACAAATAAGCACTAAACACTAGCTGACTTGTTTCCTTCAATCAACTGAACTGGTAAGACCTTCAGTGCAGTTGATTGAATGAAACAAGTCAGCTGTGCTGTCACAGGGTTGGAACAAAAACCTGCACCCACACAGCCCTTTCATGGACCAGTTTGACACCCCTGGTTTACAAGTTCATAAAACACATGGGGTGGGGGTCTCCGAGCTAATGGAGAGAGAGAAGGATTGGGAACGCAGGCTTCCTTGGTCGCGAAACACACGACAGGCTTAAGGCCCATTTATGCCCTACGGAACCGGACGAAATTCGTCTGTCCGGTCCATACGTTGCTCCCGGAGCTTCTGTTTATACCTCCGTCCGTATTGCGCACGTCCGTAAGAAATCCTCTAGAGGGCGGTATATATTGAGTCATTGTCGGCCGCGGGTTTGAGAAACATGGCATCAATTGAGGAAGTTGCAGTTCTCTACAGCGTTGTTTGTGACGGTGCCCAGGCACCGTGGCATCATACAAATGTATATACCCCCTGACCATCTCACAAATCCTCTCCTCCATTACCGCCATTTTTAAATCTCCTACTCTTCGTTCTTCTTCTTCCTCCATAACTTCCGGAGCCAACACGCTCCTGACTCTCTACTGCCCCCACAAATTCCTCTGGTATTGCTCCGTTTCGCCCGGAGCTCACCGGATTGCTAAGCTCTTGACCTACGGACAAACTGACGGATGAAACGACCCCCGGAACCGGGTGAAAACGTCCGTTTCCGTAATTACCGTAGGGCATAAATGGGCCTTAACCCTTAACACAGCACACGGAATGAAAACCCACTACAAGTCAGGCTAGCTTCAGTAGGTTTAAGGCACGCTTTACACACAGACCCTTCACTCCTCCCCACGCAACCCCACCAATTAATACCACATAACAATAGGTCAACCTATACATAAACACTAAAACACGAAGTTAAAAGGAGAGGAATACTTAACTCGCCCACTTTGGCGAGACCCTCCCCCGGGGTCTGAGCTTGTGCCGCCGTCCAACTCCCCGGGGTAACGGCTTTGCTGGACGGCGAAGACGGTAACTGGCTGTCGGCTGGTAGTGCGCTGTCACGACCGCACAGGGAGCGATGGCGGCCCAGCACTCTCTGATGTGGACCCTGTTTTGACTACAGGAGGCACCCAGCCTCCCCTCCTTACACTCGCGCTGCAAACTCCCCCTGGCTAGCTGTCTTCGTCGCCGGAAGCTCTAGATGACTGCGAACGACACCCTCCCCAGCTGACAGAGTGCCGTGTCGCCAGACGTCTTGCTCCTCACACATAGAAAAAGCTGCCCCGGCATTGGTTAAGAGCGGCTATTGGCCCGCTCTCATTGGTCTGGAGCAGGCCAATAGCGATAGCTGCACAGTGATCACAACACAGTGTAGCGAGTGTCGTGAGAGAGAGGGCTACGTTCAAGTGTCATACAAGTATCGGTAAATGGTATCGGTGCCCTATTTGTTGGTACTCGCCGATACCGATACCACCATTTTAGTGCCGATCAGGGCCCCGCCCGATACTGGTATCGGTAGCGGTGCAACACTAGATGACACATTGTGGTGTTTTAAGAATAAAACACAAAAAATAAGAATACATACAAAAATCTGTCCAAAACCAACATTTTATTCTTAGAATATTTGTCCCTAAACATTGATGGGCAAAGCTTCGGTCTTCAGCAGCAGAGAGCATCATCTTAAACCAGGTTAAACTCAGAAAAGAGCAGCGCTGAAGCAAAATCAAGCACCATTTTGGTACTAACAGCAGTTTATATCCAGCATGTTTTAATACACTACATTTATTTGTGAACAACCCAAATGTAGAAAACTGATATAAAAAGTAATCTGCAAATAAATTCTGATGAGTTTTGTTACCAAGTAATTTTTTTTATTGACGCTGGTGGAAAATCATCAGCTGCGCTGCAACATATTTGGTTTAATTTAGCTCCTTCTGATACATCGATTACACATCTGATGATCACACTTTACTTTTAATAAAGTCAAATAAAGATCAGCTTTCCAAAAATGTTTCAAGGCTAAAAGTTGCTCTGCTTTAAAGCGCCTCCTCTCATTTATCCTCGTCTGGGTCGTCCTCTTCATCTTCCTCGTCATCATCACCGTCACTGTCCTCTAACAGCCGGGACTGGAGAGCCAGTCGCTGGGCCACAGCCGTCACCATGGCAGCACCCTTCCCGCTGCCGTCCTCTGAGACGAGGAAGGAGATGTCACACTTGGGGGCGAGGAGGCGCACTGCCGCCTGGAGCTCGTCACTGAAACTGGTATGAGGAGGAAAAAACAAAAGAGGAGGATAAGCGTTGAGAGGTCCAACTCTATCTTACTGCACTGATGTGGAGATTTGATGAGCTAAACAACACTGGATGTTACACATTGTCCCAGTTGGGACACATTTCAGGTGTTTAGGTCTGCAGAGGATGTTCATTCACACCCCCGCGTCTAATTCAAATGAATGAAATTAAAAATTACTATGTTAAAATTAGGGCTGGGCGAGTTAACTCGTTGATTATTTAACGCAGATAAATATTTTATCGCGCATTAATGCAGTTTTTTTTTTTTTTTTTTAAATTGGCCTTTTATGGATAGGAAAGTTCAGAGAGACAGGAAGCAGGGGGCAGAGAGAGGGGGAACGACATACAGCACAGGGCCATCCGATGCGGGACTCGAACCGGGGCCAGCTGCAGCGAGGACTATAGCCTCTGTACATTAGGCGCCTGCTCAACCCACTACGCCGGATCCACCAAACATGGAGAAGGGTACGGAACTTTTACTCTGCCATTTTCATTTTAAAGTTCTTCCAGACGACGGAGTCGACAGAACTAAAGTCATCTGTAAACACTGCCAAGTTGAATTGTCTTCTCAGCGTAGTAGTTCCAGTCTAAAATATCATTTAAAGGCAAAACACACAACTGATAGCAGCAAGTCATTCAAGGAAACAGACAGTGGAGCGAGGCTTCTACATAAAAACTACAGAAAGATGCTGATGTTAAAAGTGTGTTTGCACAACAAATGTTATGGCACTTTCATTCATATGGCAGCACATTTAAAATAAAACTAAATGCTAAAAGCTATACACTACTTTTGAATTCATTTTTGGATTTTGCGTACAAATGCGATTAATCATGATTAATCAGGGAAATCATGTGATTAATTAGATTAAAAATTGTAATCGTTGCCCAGCCCTAGTTAAAATATCAAATATAGTTGGATATACAAACTAAGCTCCCTCCTTCATAACCACCAACTCAGCAGATTCAATCCACTGGATACATAAATTACTTTAGTGATTAGCATACCTGTGTGATAGTCACAGGTATCCCTATGAAGTGACCAGCATCCATTGGCTATGCATTAGCGTCCCCAGGTTCAGGACTAGGGTTGCCAACCGTCCCTTGAAAAAATGGAATCGTCCGATATTTGTTTCTAAGTATTCCGTTTTTCATAGGACGGTTGGCAACCCTATTCAGGACTAACCGTCATTTGGTTCTTAGGCTAGCTACTAGCATCTCTTTACTACTGTCTTTGCTGCATGCAATCCCCTCTTTCCGCCCCCCTTCCCTGTCTCTGACATAAAGGCCACTCGTGCCTTCACTCACATCCCAAAGCTAGCTATTAGCATCTATGAGCTATCCACTATCATGCTTAAATCCTTAAGCCCATAGCATTCCTTGGGAAGTTGATCTTTTTCCTTCCCTTTCCCCTCTTTGAACAGTTGGTATAATCACATCTCTAACCTAGAGATTAGCAGTCCTGTGCTACTAATAAGCATACTAAGGTCTAGCATTAGGTTAACATTCCTGTGCTACTAAAAAGCATACTTAGGTTTAGCAATAGGTTAGCATTCCTGTGCTACTAACAAGCATACTTAGGTCTAGCATTAGGTTAGCATTCCTGTGCTACTAACAAGCATACTTAGGTTTAGCATTAGGTTAGCATTCCTGTGCTACTAACAAGCATACTTAGGTCTAGCATTAGGTTAGCATTCCCAGGCCACCCACAAGCATTACACTAACAACAATCCACCCAAGAGAAGTAATTCTCCCTCTTGGGCTAGTCGAATTGCACTAAGAATATTAACTTTTATTTTGACTTAGATGCCATTTTTACAAAGTACTTTAGAGTTTACCAGCATCCTTTGTGTGGAAACAAGCAGCACGAGATAATCAGCCAGGATTCATGCTAAGAAAGCTAGCTTTTTAAATTTTAAGCCGTCTCTGGTTAGCTACAGAATACCAACAGTATGCTTATCACTATGGTATGTTTTAAATAAGCTGTGAGAATTGTGCAGTTTTTCCCTTCTTATTCAGCTTCCTTTAGGCAGTATTTTGGCATTTTTGCTCACATTTTAAGTCGACAGCCAAGATATATTTATGTGAATATCTTTCATGTTTGTGTTGCATCTTACTTTGGATGCTTTCTGTACACTGTCCCGTCCACCCCCACGGTGGTCTTCAGATGGTTCAGCCCACGATTGACACGGATACGGTTGGCAATGGTTGCCAGGGCAGCGGCGCAGAGATGGGCAGAGCGTGAAGAAACAGTATCACAGACCAGACGCACCACACAGGCGTCAACCAAATCCCAGTCCAGGCTTAAGTCAGTCAGAATCCTCTTGGCGTTTTCCAGACCACTTCTCTCCCTGAGACCCATGCAGGAGAGGGTTAAAAAGACAGAAACCAAACTGGCATAAAGATGGATCTAAGAATGCCTCATGAGGACATAACTGAACAAAACACAAGGTCACTCACTCCTCAATCTCAGAGATGAACTTTGTCTCAAAGTTTCCTGGAGTCAGTAGGGCGTCGGACGCCTGTCCTTTAAACAGCAACTTCTCCTCCGTCAGCTTCACCAGCAGCAGTCGAACTATTTCACCCAGGTACATACCGCTGATCATCTTCTCAAAGCTACAGAATAACAGAGCTGATCAGGACAGAAAAGCACCAAAATATCAAGGTAATCCACCTAATAGTTTCAGAGTGTTGTTGCCCCCTGGTGGCCAAAAATCTAGTCCAGCAGTTTTACATTCATTTATATATTTATTTATTTTTAAAATGTATTTATTCGGGGCGGTCGGTGGCGTAGTGGGTTAAGCAGCCGCCCCTTGTACAGAGGCTATAGTCCTCGCTGCAGCTGGCCCCGGTTCGAGTCCCGCACCGAGCGGCCCTTTGCTGCATGTCTCCCCCCTCTCTCTACCCCTTGCATTCCTGTCTCTCTCCAACTGTCCTATAATTAAAGGCATAAAAAGCCCCAGAAAAAAAAAAGAAATTATTAATTCTTTATTTTATTGTTTTTATTTTTCTGTGCTGTCGTCGTGCTGTCCTGTTTAATCATTTGTTAGATTGTTCTTATTTCACTTTTTTTTTTCCTCTTCTTTGTTGCTTTACTCCTTTTTCTGGAGTCTAAGCAATACATATTTTACTGTTTACATTCTGTATACAAGTCTCAACGTCGCTTTGTAACCAATCATTCCCACATGTGTACTTGAATGTGTGTAAAAATATTAATCATAAAAAATATATATAAAATATATATTTATTTATTCGTTTGATGCACTTTCTGCAGCTTCCAGGTGTGTCAGGACCCTCATGTAGAACTCTTGGCTGCAGATATCTTGAACCTCTCTGGCACCAATCCTTGCTTTTTGTTAATGGACTCATCTCAGATCAAATAAAGGAAATCTGACCCTGTCTGTCATATGCCTGCTGATCCTGAGTGGAATCTCAAAGAGGCACGTAGAGATTTGTTTATCATTAAAACAGATGGAGTCATTTTAAACATGAATTACATCGTGTTTTTACTTTCCAGCAAATTCTGTGATGAATATGAAAGATTGAAAGGTGTCAGCCAAAGATCTTTCGTGAAGGAAGAAGCTCACTCTGTTTCAGACTTCCAACAACTCACAATCAGGTTTCTTGTTTCTGGTGGATTGCTTCAAATCTGTTACCTGGGTATAACCTGCTCTTACTTTTCTACTTTTCACCTTAAAAATAGGGATGCACTGATCCGATATTTCTTTCGGTACCAATACTGAAGAAAATTCGCGATCGGGTATCGGTGACAATGGACCGATTTAAAATAAATAAATAAAAACAAAATTAAAATAATAATTAAAAATAATAAATAAATAAATAAAACTTTTCTTGTCCCTTGTCCTGTCCAGCATTATAGCAGCAGAATTGTAATCTGAATACCGTTTTTGCCAAACACATTTGCTCTGCCAAGGGAAGCTTAAGCCTGAGCTGACTCTGAGTATGTGTTTGACTTAAGCCTCGACACAGCAAAATCTTGAAATGTTCTCTTACTGGATTGGCATTCATCCAACGGCCTTCTGCGCCCTATAGTGGTGAAAAAAACTTGTTAAATTGGGACTACCTCTGATTCTTTTCTTTTTTTAGCTTTTACCAAGCTAGAGAAGCTATTGTTCTGTTCAGATGCTTTTGTAATGGATGTTTAATTCCCATTTGCACTAAACTACATAAAGAGCTGATTGCTGTTTATTTTGAAAGTCTACCAAGCTGGTGAAGCTATTGTTTTTTTTCTCAATTTCAGCTCCTTTATTATTTAATATTTATTTTGTTTTACATTGGATTCTGAATCCCTAATTGCACCGACTGGACCAGTTGTTATATTTTTATGGTTAAGATTGTTTTACTGGTGCACAATTATTAAATGAATAAGTAATTCAGTACATTTATATCTGTCTATTTGTTTTTTTAAAAATAGGAAAGAAATGCTTAAGTCGAGTCTGATGTTGCCTTGCACAACAGAATGATCACAGTCTTTTCCATACAATGAAACTCACCGTTTGTTACCATAATTCCGCGCTGTTTTTCTGTATCGGATCGGAATCGGCCAATACCAAACCTTAGATACCGGATCGGAATCGGCTGATACTAAACCTCAGATATCGGATCGGAATCGGCCGATACTAAACCTCAGATATCGGATCGGAATCGGCCGATACTAAACCTCAGATATCGGAATTGGCCGATACTAAACCTCAGATATCGGAATCGGCCGATACCAAACCTCAGATATCGGATCGGAATCGGCCGATACTAAACCATAGATTATCGGAATCGGCCGATACTAAACCTCAGATATCGGAATCGGCCGATACCAAACCTCAGAAAGCGGATCGGAATCGGCCGATACTAAACCTCAGATATCGGAATCGGCCGATACCAAACCTCAGAAAGCGGATCGGAATCAGTCGATACTAAACCTCAGATATCGGAATCGGCCGATACTACACCTTAGATATCGGATCGGAATGGGCCGATACTAAACCTCAGATATCGGTATCGGTGAAAAATGAACCCCACATTCAGCTCCTAAACTGTAAGATGAACCGTGGGGGGGCTCTGATTGTTGAACTGTTTCGGCACTGATCGCGGAGCTTACGTGTGGACGCCGGGGTTGATGGACATCCTGTCCACCACCTTGTCAAACTCCGTCAGAATGTCTTTGAGGGAGCCGTCATCTCCATAGCCGCCCCACTCTGTGTTGATGCACATCCGCCCGTCCTCGCCCTCCACCCGCTTCACGTTCTTCATCTCCTCCATGTAGCAGGCGTTGGTGCCCGTCCCTGCAGAGGAAGAGGAGCGTGACTCAGGGTTCACATTGTCATCATGTTACTTCTCTTTGATGTTTGTCTTTGGAGTCTCTTTCTGCTTGTTTAACTCTCTGTTGGTGGTTGTTTTGTGTCTCTTTGAGCTCATACTGATTCAGTTTGTGTGCATTTTTTGTCTCTTTGGTCATTTTGTGTTGTTTTGCTGCTTTTTTGTCTTTTTAGTCAGAGCTAAAAATGTTGCTGATGTTCTAATAAGAAAACTTAACTTCAGGAAGGACCACAAAACAGTACTAATTTATCTTGTGTCTCTTTAAGAATGTTTTGTGTGTATTTTGTATATTGTTTCCTTTTTTGTTGTTTTTTTGGTCATTTGGTCAAGGTAAACCTTGGAGGTTTTATGTCTATTTGTTGCCATATTTGGGTCATTTTATAATTTTTTTGTTGTTTTTTGGTCATTTGAGGAAATTGTATTCTCTTTTGGAGAACAATAAACATCCTCTCCACAGTATCCTGACAGGACAGAGGAGCAGCTGCAGTGAGAGGCTCATCTCTCTGCGCTGCAGGACTGAGAGGTTCAGAAGGTCCTTTGTTCCCACAGCCATAAGGCTTTATAACAGTGACTGCTGAGTTCTTCTCAAATTGATTGATTGATTTTTATTTATTTGTTTATTTTGTCATTTAGTCATTTATTATTATTTAGTTAGTAGTAGTATTATTATTGTTAATACAATCATTGTAAATATTTAAAAAAATGTTGAGCTACTTGACGAATTTGAATTTCCCCCATTGGGGGATAAATAAAGTATTTTTCTATTCTATTCTATTCTATTCTATTCTATTCTATTCTATTCTATTTCCATTCCTTTAAGGTAAACCTTGGAGGTTTTATGTCTATTTTTTGCTATATTTGGGTAATTTTATCATTTTTTTGTTGTTTTGTGCCTCCTTGGGGCCATTTTGCACCCTATTGTGTCTATTTTTGCATGTTTTTATAATTATGTTAATTAAGCTGTTATAAGTGAATCAGAATCTTGTGTGATTTAAATTTATTTAAATAAAGAAATTATTGACTCTACACACAAGTCTGATCTTTGTGACTGTTTTTCTATTTCCTTCTTGGTTAAATACAACCTGAAGTCTTTCATGCATTTATTTCACATGCACAGTTACCAATGATCATGCCGATCTCACAGCTCTGGTCCCTGTAGCCGCAGCTCATCATCGTACCCACTGTGTCGTTCACCATGGCAACCGAACCAATGTCGTAGTCCTGAGATGAGACGGTGATAAACATTTCACATTTATAATGCCTTTTAAACTGGGTCACAGCAGCTTTTTGGACAGTCGGAGGGGTGTTACGGACTGACCCCTCTCCTGCGGATGGCCTCCTTCAGCAGCTTCACCACGTCCTCGCCCTCGACTCCGGAGCAGCTGAAGCCTTTAGTCCAGCGGATCAGGATGCTCTGCACATAACCAAGGACAAAATGTTCACGTCTCCTGCAGAAACAGCGTGAGATTGTTTCTTTGGTGAATTGTGTCACAAACTGCTGTGTGTTGGTTGTGTTTAAACGTGACACCTTGTCGATTTCTTTCTGCTCGCAGGGGAAGGAGAAGGTGAAGCCCAGAGGGAGAGTTTGCCCTTTCAGCTCCTGAGAGTCGAGGAATTCACTCAGACAGGTAGCGATGTGGTCGAATAGCTGGACAGGAGACAGACGGACAGACGGACGGACAGAAAGACAAAAAGACGGGTCTAAGTTGTTTCATGCAACTGTTCGCCTCTCCTTCACAATCATTCAGAGGGAAGTTTGTACCTTTAATGAAATAAACAAGTTTATCAGATTGTAAAATGTGATGCTTTTTTAAACAAAAAAATAACACATTTTTAGAGTTTTTTTCAAATTAGTCAATCAGGATTCCTCTTAAAGAAGTAAGTGAACCCTAAGGCTTGGTTCTTCTGACTGATTTTTAGACTTTCTGACTTTAAGCACCTGTTCTCCGGGTCCCTGCATGATTTCCTGCGGGATGGCGCAGATCTGACTGTCCATCTTCAGAACCCTCTGCTCCTCTTCCACCACTCGGACATGAAGGACTCTGAAGTTTGTTCCACCCAGATCCAACGCCAGGAAGTCACCTTTCTCTGCCAGGAGGAGCAAACAAGCAGGTGATGAAGGCTGTTGGTTGGTTGGTTGGTTTCACCCTCACTTCGCTGCCCCTGAAAGCCAAGAACGTCCCTGCTTCGAGCCCAGCTTGCCATGCCTCAAACTCCATCATCTGACCAATCAGAGCAGAGCGGAACTTTGGACAGGGCGGTCTAACCTCAGATATCGGATCGGAATCGGCCGATACTAAACCTGAGATATCGGTATCGAAATCGCCCGATACTAAACCTTTGTCTTTTTACTGTGTTGCCTAAGTCAGAGCTGAAAATGTTGCTGATGTTCTAATAAGAAAACATGTCTATTTCTATGTCTATTTGTTGCCATATGTCGGTCATTTTATCATTTCTTTGTTGTTTTTTGATCATTTTCATTCCTTTAAGGTAAACCTTGGAGGTTTTATGTCTATTTGTTGCCATATTTGGGTAATTTTATCATTTTTTTTGTTGTTTTTTGGTCATTTTCATTCCTTTGAGGTAAACCTTGAAGGTTTTATGGCTATTTGTTGCCATATTTGGGTAATTTTATAATTTTTTTTGGTTGTTTTTTGGTCATTTTCATTCCTTTGAGGTAAACCTTGGAAGTTTTATGTCTATTTGTTGCCATATTTGGGTAATTTGATCATTTCTTTTTTTGTTTTTTGGTCATTTTCATTCCTTTAAGGTAAACCTTGAAGGTTTTATGTCTATTTGTTGCCATATTTGGGTAATTTTGTCATTTTTTGGTCATTTTCATTCCTTTAAGATTAACCTTGGAAGTTTTATGTCTATTTGTTGCCATATTTGGGTAATTTGATCATTTCTTTTTTTGTTTTTTGGTCATTTTCATTCCTTTAAGGTAAACCTTGAAGGTTTTATGTCTATTTGTTGCCATATTTGGGTAATTTTATCATTTTTTTAGTTGTTTTGCTCAATCATCAAATCAAATCAAATCAAATTTATTTATATAGCACATTTCATGTACAAACAATTCAAAGTGCTTTACATAAAATAAAAGCATTGCAGCAGGGAGTGGAAAAAGCATTAAAAATACATAAAAGAATATAAAGAGAAACAAATAAAATCATTTGAATTAATTTAAAAACCAGCAACAGTCCAGATAAATTCAAAGATATCGTGCAGATTTCATGCATAGACACATGAGAACAGAAATGTTTTTAACCTGGATTTAAAAATGTCTCCATTTGGTGAAAGTTTAATCTCCACTGGCAGTTTGTTCCACTTGTTTGCAGCATAACAGCTAAATGCTGCTTCTCCATGTTTAGTCTGGACTCTGGACTGGACCAGCTGACCTGAGTCCTTGGATCTAAGAGCTCTGCTGGCTTTATATTCTCTGAACATATCACAGATGTATTTTGGGCCTAAACCGTTCTGGGATTTGTAAACCATCAGCAGGACAGCGCGGTCTTAAAGGCACAGAAGAGTTTCAGACTGAAGAAGTGCTGCAACGCTGCGCAGTTTAGGCTCTTTAAATCAACTAAACAATCAACAGACGACATCTGTTTGTTTCTCTCAAACAATCTAATAAATATATCAATAAACTTCCTTTAAAAATGTTTATGAGTGAAGTCGGAGGCCCTGAACTGACGGTGTGTGTGACTGAAAAGTGAAGTCGGTACCTGTCCCGTCCGGCGTCGCCCTGACGAAGGTGGGCAGCATCTTGACGGCCGCCCTGTGATGCGTGTGTTTGCCCAGACCTCGGATCATATCTTTCCTCAAGCGAGCAGAAACCTCCTGCAGCTTCTCCAGAGACAGACGGAAAGGGTCCAGATAGTTTTCCACCTGCAGACAGAGGCAGAGTCGTTCAGCTTCAGGCAGGTTTGCTGTTTCACCAGCAGAGGGCAGCATTTCTCCACAGCCAACAGAGCCAGAGGATGCTGCAGTTTTAGTTCAGTGGGAGGAGTTCGATCGATTCTCAGGTTCATACAAAAACACACAATGGAAACCCACCACAGGGGTCATGTGACAGAGCTGCTGTGAAAGCTGCTGCAAACAGATGAATAAAGGGCAGAAGAAGAAGATTACAACAGATTCTACTTTGAACATTTTTAAAATGATCTAAATTCAACCTGAAGTATTATTATTTACTGAACAAAAACTGAGACAAAACACAGAAGCAGTGAGTTAAAAACTAAGTGAATCCTTCCTCCTTCCAAAGGAACTAAGCAGCAGCCAGGAGCTGCTGATCAATGCTCTGATTAACTGATCATCAGTCAGTGTGAGCAGCTCTATGAAAGCAGAAGTTCTGTCAGTTTATTCAGGTGTGTGTTAACACGATGCCAAGGAGGAAATACATTAGCAATGATCTCAGAGAAGCAGCTGCTGCTGCCCATCAACCTGGGAAGGGTTAGAAGGCCATTTCCAAACTATCTGGAGTCCATCGTTCTACAGAGAGAAAGATTATTCACAAGTGGGAAACATTCAGGACAGCTGTCAGTCTGCCCAGGAGTGGACGTCCCAGCAAGGTCACCCCAAGGTCAAAAACCCAAGAGCTACATCTCAGACTCTGCAGGCCTCAGTTAGCATGTTAAAGGTTAAAGGTCACCCCAAGGTCAGAAACCCAAGAGCTACATCTCAGACTGCGGGCCTCAGTTAGCATGTTAAAGGTTAAAGGTCACCCCAAGGTCAGAAACCCAAGAGCTACATCTCAGACTCTGCGGGCCTCAGTTAGCATGTTAAAGGTTAAAGGTCACCCCAAGGTCAGAAACCCAAGAGCTACATCTCAGACTCTGCGGGCCTCAGTTAGCATGTTAAAGGTTAAAGGTCACCCCAAGGTCAGAAACCCAAGAGCTACATCTCAGACTCTGCAGGCCTCAGTTAGCATGTTAAAGGTTAAAGGTCACCCCAAGGTCAAAAACCCAAGAGCTACATCTCAGAGTCTGCAGGCCTCAGTTAGCATGTTAAAGGTTAAAGGTCACCCCAAGGTCAGAAACATAAGAGCTACATCTCAGACTCTGCGGGCCTCAGTTAGCATGTTAAAGGTTAAAGGTCACCCCAAGGTCAGAAACCCAAGAGCTACATCTCAGAGTCTGCAGGCCTCAGTTAGCATGTTAAAGGTTAAAGGTCACCCCAAGGTCAGAAACCCAAGAGCTACATCTCAGACTCTGCGGGCCTCAGTTAGCATGTTAAAGGTTAAAGGTCACCCCAAGGTCAGAAACCCAAGAGCTACATCTCAGAGTCTGCAGGCCTCAGTTAGCATGTTAAAGGTTAAAGGTCACCCCAAGGTCAGAAACCCAAGAGCTACATCTCAGACTCTGCGGGCCTCAGTTAGCATGTTAAAGGTTAAAGGTCATGACAGCCCAGTTAGAAAAAGACTGAACAAGTGTGACGCTTATTGTTTATTAAAGCAGAATTTACTCAAACTATGAGCTGAACCGAAAGCCTTCAAACAGCTTTTCCAGAGAAATGATTTTCTCTGTCTTCACGAACCAACTTCTTTATATTCAGAAAATAAATGGCAGCAACACACACGAGTCATGTTTAAGCATGATTTCACTGCTATAGTTTCAGTTTTGATCCGAGCTGGAGGCTGTTTAGTAACAGCGAGCTCGTCTGAGCTGTGGGGGAGATGTTTCAGAGATGTGCAGGAAGACGCCCGGCTGGCACGGACGGTAACGATCCTCTGGAGATGCCAGCAACAATCCACTTCTCTCTTCCTGTTTGCACTGCTTCCGTCCAAGCTGGAAAAACACTGCACGAGTTTCTGAAAGTATGCACGAGTGTGCAGAAACGAGCTGCACGTACCTTTCTGTACAGGTGGAACAGCACAGGTGGGCTTTAGGATCAGGCAGTGATTGGATAGTTCCCAGGTCACATTCGGGCACCCCAGCAGAAGGTAGCATTCACACTTCATGCACATAAATCTGACCTCTGCTTATATCTACATTTATCTCTAACAACGCGAGGTCAGGAAGACATTAAAGGAGAATCAGCACACCTCAGAAACAGGAAGTATTTTACTGCTGCTGTTTTAGGATTCGTTTAAATCTATCAAAACCAAAAGTTATGGAACTTAAAAAGCAGGAAGTGGCCTCAGATGCTCTGTTGATGATGTGGTTGTGAGTGAAAAACGTTTCTTCATCATCCTTTAAAAAAGACTTAAACTGTCTGCTTTTATCTAATTTACTACCTTTGCCTTCCCTTTCATCATCTTCTTTTTTTAAAAGTATTGATCATGTGTGTTGAAAATGATGAAATCAGATAAAAAGCTCATCAGGTCACATCCAGTTTTAATGGATTAAGACTCATATGTTGAGGAGTAAACATGTATTTTAGGGGCAGGTGAGACAAAACCAGAGGTGGGTAGTAACGAGTTACATTTACTTGAATAAGTTTTTGAAAACATTATACTTCTAGGAGTAGTTTTAAATCTCTATACTTTTTACTTTAACTTGAGTAGATGTGTGCAGCAGAAACTGTCCTCTTACTCCGCTACATTAGGCTACAATGAGCTGGTTACTTTTCTTCTTACCTCTTTGGTATTCTACGCCTCATTATTTTTATCCCCCCGCGTACGCCTCATTTTAATGTTTTATTCTGACAGAGAGAGAGACTTCCGCCAAAGGCTCTACCACCTGACTGTGTTCCACCAATCAGACGTAGCTGTGCAGTCTGGTCACGTGACCATACTCAATCTCAGCGGCGGGACGGGTTAGCTTTAGCATTAGCAGTCGTAGCAAACAAACAAAGAAACAGATGAAAAATGTCAGAATCAACAGTGGAAAATGCAGAAACAGACGAGGCCTCATACTGAAAGCATGTTTACCTTACAAAGAGTGAGAAACAGCAGCTACATTATGTGTCTTCTGTGTCAACCAAAACAAACGCACATTTCAGCAGAAACTCAACATCTAACTTGAGGAAACATGTAGCGGTAAGTTTCCTAAATTTGTTTTTTTCCCCCATAGATAGGTGAATGTTTGTTTTTTAGGTTACATATGGGTTACATATGTTTTAAACATTTCCTAAGTCTCTTTTATTTTTTATTGACGTACTTGAATTTACCTGATTTATTTTAATTTAAGCTATTTTATAATTAATTATCCATCCATTATATTCCGCTGCTCCGGGGATCGGGTCGCAGGGGCAGCAGCTTGAGCAGAGAAACCCAGGCGTCCCTGTCCCCGGCCACTTCCTCCAGCTCTTCTGGGGGGACCCCGAGGCGTTCCCAGGCCAGCCGAGAAACATAGTCTCTCCAATGTGTCCTGGGTCTTCCCCGGGGTCTCCTCCCAGTGGGACGGGCCCGGAACACCTCACCAGGGAGGCGTCCAGGAGGCATTCTCACCAGATGCCCGAGCCACCTCATCTGACTCCTCTCGATGCGGAGGAGCAGCGGTTCTACTCCGAGCCCCTCCCAGATGACCGAGCTTCTCACCCTATCTCTAAGGGAGAGCCCAGACACCCTGCGGAGGAAACTCATTTCAGCCGCTTGTATTCGCGATCTCGTTCTTTCGGTCACTACCCACAGCTCGTGACCATAGGTGAGGGTGGGAACATAGATTGACCGGTAAATCGAGAGCTTGGCCTTGTAGCTCAGCTCCTTCTTCACCACGACGGGCCGGTGCAGAGCCCGCATCACTGCAGACGCCGCACCGATCCGTCTGTCAATCTCCTGCTCCATTCGTCCCTCACTCGTGAACAAGACCCCGAGATACTTGAACTCCTCCACTTGGGGAAGGATCTCATTCCCGACCCAAAGAGGGCATTCCACCCTTTTCCGGCTGAGGACCATGGTCTCAGATTTGGAGGTGCTGATTCTCATCCCAGCCGCTTCACACTCGGCTGCGAACCGCTCCAGTGAGAGCTGAAGGTCACGGCCCGACGACGCCAACAGAACCGCATCGTCCGCAAAAAGCAGAGACCCGATTCTGAGGTCGCCAAAACGGACCCCCTCAACTCCCTGGCTGCGCCTAGAAATTCTGTCCATAAAAATTATGAACAGAATCGGTGACAAAGGGCAGCCCTGACGGAGTCCAACCCTCACAGGAAACATGTCCGACTTACTGCCGGCAATGCGGACCAAACTCTGACACCGGTCATACAGAGACCGAACAGCCCATATCAAGGGGTCCGGCACTCCATACTCCCGGAGCACCCCCCACAAGAGTCCCCGAGGGACACGGTCGAACGGCTTCTCCGAGTCCACAAAACACATGTAGACCGGTTGGGCGAACTCCCATGCACCCTCCAGGATCCTGCGGAGGGTATAGAGCTGGTCCACTGTTCCACGGCCAGGACGAAAACCACACTGCACCTCCTGAATCCGAGATTCGACTATCCGGCGGATCCTCCTCTCCAGTACCCCCGAATAGACCTTACCAGGGAGGCTGAGGAGTGTGATCCCCCTATAGTTGGAACACACCCTCCGGTCCCCCTTTTTAAAGAGGGGGACCACCACCCCGATCTGCCAGTCCAGAGGCACTGCCCCCGATGTCCACGCGATGCTGCAGAGGCGTGTCAACCAAGACAGCCCCACAACATCCAGAGCCTTGAGGAACTCAGGACGGACCTCATCCACCCCCGTGGTGTTAATTCATTCATTCATTCTAATTTATTTTATCAATTGGATGAACTCTAATTTGCCTAAAGATGATTATTTAGTATTTTTGTCTGTCTGATTGAATGCTTGTGTTAACAAATAAAGCAGGTCAGCCTATTGAATTATTCTTTCATTTCAGTTTATCTTCCTGAAGCCCAGCAAGCAGCTTTAAACCCTCTCTGAGAGCCGTGTGTGGGAGTCCGTTAGAAAAGTGCATCTATGTTTCCACATGAAGGCCACGTGTGCTGTGATGGAAAGATGAAGTATTTAACTTAAGCTTTTTTTCACGACGTCACACGTGTTCTTCTTCCTGCATGCGTCTGGAATACCTGAGGCAAGTTTGGGCAGCTCTGCTGCCGCTACACAGGCAGAACGCCACGGCTGTTTCCGTCTGAACCTGGGAAAATAAACCAGGCGAGAACAGGCCCGGAGCATCAGGCGGGGAGGCCAAATGACGAAATTTACACTCAAAGCTGTATTGAGTAATCTGTGGGAGCCTCCCTGTTGTGACAAATAAACCCTGAAACCAATGAAAAGCTGACTTTTCCCAAACAGCCCACATTTAATAGGAGCTGAACAGAGATTTTTGAATAAAACTCCGGTCTTTGTCTCAGCTGCACCAGTTGCTGTAATTTTCCAGAGGCGTGTTAGCTTGAATCTCACTTCTTTCCTCCGTCTCGTGTCACTACATGCTCTTTCCTGCTTTAAAACAGATGAGCTTCATTTATCCAGATGACTGTTCCAAACGCTGTATTGCATTATGCTAGAAGAATGTTGGTTGCCCCTCTTTTACCCGCTGGTTAAATAAGAGTTTGGCTCTTGAGAAACTGACTTATATTGTTAGAATTTTATGATATTTGGAGGATATTTCTGGAACTGTTGAGGGAGGGAGAATGAGATAATGAAAATGATTTAATTTGTTGTTGGGAGTGCAAGCTGTAACCTACATTTTGAATACTTTTTTTAATTTATTATTATTATTTTTTTTTTATGCATATATGTGTTTATTTACTTATTTATTTTATCATTTTCATTATTTCATATTCATTGCATAGTCATTTGCGGTCTAATTACTGCGGTTTATTGTATCTTTTTTAATCATTTAATTATTGTTTTCTTTACTGCCATACGTTTTGGATGTTTAAATTGTTGGATGTTGTTATATTAACATGAAAAACCAATAAATATAACAGATGAGCTCCATCCTCGCTTCATTCCACCATCATGATTAAAAGACGCACTAAAAGATGATTAACTGACCGATAAAATCCCTCAAAGTAGATAAAAACTGTTCGGTAAACATTTACTTTGTCAGATTATTAGCCTTGAAGTGGAAATTTCCAGCATAACTCTTCATTTGGGGAGGTTTGCATTAAGATGGGAGGGACTGTGTGGGAGATCTTTGAAGCCAAAGCACCAGAAATGATGACGGTGTGATGCTTCAACTGAGGTGGAGGTAACTGTGAGAGTGCAGAGGATGATGTTTAAAGTGAATACAGGAAAATAAATCAATTAAAAAAGAGAAACTCCAACAGGACAGTGAGAAACAGAGGTATAATACAGCATTAAATGAATACAGAAGAAGCCTAATTTGAATTAAATGAATATCTATAATAATAACTCATTTACTTATATCAACAGATAATGTCCAAAGTGTGCAAACAAATGGGAAAAACAAATAATCAGCAACAAGTAAGAGAGTTTTAATACAAAAAGAAATCGTTTCTTTAGGGATGAACATTGGTGTCTCATCTGAGAATAAAAAGGAGTGTTGGCCACAACTTCTCTCTGTCTGAGTTTGACCTTTTGAACTCGAAAGCTGAAAACTGAGAAGTCTCTCTTGTAAAATAAAGGAAATAAAGTCCCAACTGAAGCTCAGAAACAGGCTGATCCTCCTGTATGAATCAGACAAATGAAATCTGAGATTTCCTCATGCTAATGTTAGCATGTTAGCTAACATTAGAGATTAGCATGAGATTCATGCTAATCTCTCATCTGGATGTTAGCGATGTCAGCGTAGCATAGCCACCCCATTAGTTGTGTAACCCTGACTGTAGCTCATCTGCAAAGCAACTACACATTCAGATTTCCTTCTCAGGCGACACCTACCTCGGTGAGCGTGTTCGGAGGAATGCCGTCCAGGTGCAAGTTCGCCGTGTCGCCGCTCATTTTGGCCTTCTTGGAAGCCTGAACGCAGTTCTCGCTGTTTGTCTCAGTCTTGCTCATCTGGACAGAGATTAAACAAGTGAGAATGTTGTCAGCAGTGATGCGTTAAGATGGAAAAATAACACATTTATCTCCCTCTTTCATTGTTCCAAGGATATTTACAGTTAGCCACACATGCTAGTAGCTTGACTGTTTGGTCCAGACAGAATTATCTCAGCAGTTACTGGATAGAAAGCCATGAAATTTGGTACGGATTTTAATTTTTCCAAAGGGATAAATCCCTGTGACTTTGGTGATACTTTCACTTTTCCTCGAGCATTACTAGAAGGTCAGACTGTGAACAATTCTGATAAATCTCGGCAAACACTTAGCTACTGTTCCAAAACACTTTATCTAACTTTGATTACTTTTCACTAACCCAAAAAGCTTCAGTCGAGGAAGGATCTTTAAATTTCTCACATGCCACGCCATAAAATCTTGCTAAGCTGCTGTTTCAGAGTCAAGGATCCCTTGCAGGACATAAACCTTTATTTGGGGAAATTTCAAGGATGCTTCCACATTGAACCTGTTGAGTTCTCAGGTCAAAATTGTCATTTTTCAAATACATGTGTCCAAATAGCCATAATTCTAGATTTGGCTGCGTTTCCTCGTGTCAATGAGAGGGAATATTGTGTTTGAGACTTTTCTGTCCAGTTGTCTTTTCATGGTAACACCCAGATGTGGTAATATTTTCTGACACAGCCACTGCCAATGAAAAAGTAGACAAACCACATAAAAAAAAAACTTTTTCCTCGTGATCTTGTGGCTTTAAATGTAAGATTTTTTTAAAAATTTTTTAGTCGACAAAAAGGAAGATGCAGCAACACAAAAGAGGAACGAGCACTTCCTCCACTCTAACCAGCTCATCCAAAGACCATAAACATACAAACCAGGGTTGGTTTAGACACTGCTGCATGATGTGTGTCAACAAAACACACCTGTGAGCCATTAAACCAGCATTAAATAAGCTTTAAACCAGCATTAAACCAGCTTTAAACCAGTATTAAACCAGCTTTTGACCAGCATTAAAACAGCTTTAAACCAGCATTAAACCAGCTTTAAACCAGTTTTAAAACCAGCATTAAATCAGCATTAAACCAACATTAAACCAGCATTAAACCAGCTTTAAACAGCATTAAACCTTTAAACCAGCATTAAACCAGCTTTAAACCAGCATTAAACCTTTAAACCAGCTTTAAACCAGCATTAAACCAGGTTTAAACCAGCATTAAACCTACTTTAAAGGTCCCATGGCATGAAATTTTCACTTTTTAAGGTTGTTTAACATTAATATGAGTTCCTCTAGCCTGCCTGCGGTCCCCCAGTGTCTAAAAATGACGATAGACCTAAACCATGCACTGGAAATTATTCTCTGCCTTTGGAAATGTGACCATGCAGAAGGCCTGATCGAGAAAGCCGCCGCTTATGACGTGTGCCCGCTTATGACGTGGAGGTTGTTTCCACCCAGAGCCAATAAATTGCCTTTCCCCGCCCACAGCTCTTTGGCCAGCTCATTGTAAAATCAGTTGAAAGTCTGCGCAACGCCATCTTGATTTTTCTGCGTAGGATATCTAACACACCATGGCTGATCGAAAGCATAACATTTGCTCTGTACATGGATGTACAACGGATCTAAAAAATCTTTTTAAAGCTCCTGCATCAGAACCCCTAAAGAGCCAGTGGTCAGACTTTGTTTTTTCTGGGAAAGTGACAAAAGAACAGAAGAGATTTGTGTATGTGTGCGCCAAACATTTCACGGAGGATTGTTTCCAAAACTTGGGCCAATACCGAGCTGGCCTTGCCGATCGTCTTAAAATGAACCCTGGATCAGTACCAACTCTCTTTGGCCCAACTACAGACCTCGGACAAGTAAGTAATTTAACGCTCTATAATTGTCTTGCTTTTATGTATGTACAGTATAGTTAAATAGCTTGTTACCACAAGAAAGTGTCCTGAAAGTATCGTTAGCTCTGCAGCTAATAGCTAATGCAGCTACTGTCGCTAATGTAACAGTAAATAGCATGAGGTATGCGAGTGGACACCTCATTTACTGTAACGCCAGTGTTGTGTACTTATTTGTTGTTTTGATAGCCGTCCTGCTGTTGGTGTTATGGCGCGCACGATATCTGCCTTTCCCCTGATTAAAATGACTAGCACTACGTCCATCTTTGCAAACCAGAGCAATCAGCTGAGAATGTCAAAATCGCGATTAGCATAGGGCTAAGTCTTCAAACTTGCATTTGGAAGATATACAAAGTAATAACTTGTACTAATTTGACCTTGTTGTATCTACACAGGCCAGCACATCAAGTGCTTTTATTCAGCTGCCTCTCTCAAGGGATGTTGCCTGCCAGACAGACCAACTGGAAACACATACTGTAGCCACACAGCTATCCTTTAGGACTTTGAAGGCCCACATCAGAAGTGAAGGTATTTTGACCCTGTATTTATTTTGCTTGAGAAAACAACAGAACAAAACTTTACTAAAGACCAGTGTTATATTTTGCATGTCTTACTAATGATCGCAAGAAAAATTATTACAATGCGTTGGATGCAGCCTGAGCCTCATACAGTGGCTCAATGGAGACAGAGGTGTAATCAAGTCCAAGTGATGGAAAATATGACTGCCATTCTACAGTTAAAATTACCCCTTTTCCTTAGGAGATGGACACCTGTCATTCTTTATATTGGTTAAGCATATAATTGTATAAGACGAATGTAACATAAGCTTGCAATCAAGGTGAACCTTTTTTTTTCTAATGTATTTTTATTTTAATTTTATTTTAATTTTCAATTTTATTTGTATATGTGTGTTTTATGTATAATATTGTTATTATTATTATTATTTGTCTGTTTCTGTGTGGTGTGTTTGTTTGTATTGCCTATACGTTATTGGCAATAAAGTAAAAAAAAGAAAGAAGTGAAGGTATGTTCTAGCCACCTTCAATAAGATGAGATTAACTTTATTGTCCCACATGTGAAATTGGTCTTGGGTTAGAAGAGTGCTGTCACTGTATGAATACATCATATGTCATACACATGAATGACTTGACATATCAAACAAACATACATCCTGACGGTACAATGGTGATATTTGTTGCAGGTGTCCAGGCAACTGTCTCCTGCAAAGACTTTGGTGTTGGGACGTCCAATGTAGACCCTTTGTTCCTGTCATCAACACCAGTAAAGAGACCATCCAAAAGACCTCGATTGGATCTTGAGGAGGAGCAGGAAGATGATGCATTGGAGGGAAGCTCTTTAGTGGATACCCCAAAGGGACAGGATTCCACTTATGACCCTGCAGACTCTGTCACAGCGTCCGAAAACTCTACACTGAGGCTGTAAGTTATCATTATCTGTGTGTGAGTGTGAAGAAAATGTAGGGATTGTGAGAACTTTCATAATTTTTTTTTAATTGTATGGCATTCCAACATGAAGGATTGGTCTCAGCGAGACTGTTGTTGTTTATAGCATTACTTTTAGGATTATTTATGTGCATACAGATTATTCATCCGGCTTCAAGGAGTGTGCTGGTTTAAAGTACTGTCCAGATGAAAGCTCAATCTGATCAACTCAAAATGTGTTTTGCTTTCTTTGTGGTTTTATATAGAGAGGAGTCCTCCACTTCCACACACATCAAGAAGTACATAGTGTACGAGAACTGCATCATGCAGTTGTTTAATGCATGTCCGGTCTGCACACGGGCATGTGATGTGAAGACTCAAAGGCTGGGGACATTCCTGTCTGTGAAGCAGCGGTGTCCCCACTGCACATTTAGAAGACAATGGAATAGCCACCCTATCCTGGGTAGCACGCCAGCTGGAAACCTGCACCTTTCTGCCGCTGTGTACCTGAGTGGTGCATCTTTCATACAAATAGAAAAGGTAAAGTATGTGCAACTGTAGATACCGTAACTGAAATACTTGTATTTATATCAAATTACATGTATTATTTCTCCCCTCCACACCCAGGTCTTCAAGGCAATGAAGCTGGAGTTGTTTCGGTATGAAACATTTCGCCGGCATGCCAGAGCCTTCACTGAACCTGCAGTTATTCACCACTGGAAAGTCACACAGGATGTGAATCTGCAGCGGCTTACTCGGGAGGAAAAAGTCATACTCGGTGGTGACATGAGGGCTGATTCTCCAGGTATTGTTACTTGACTGAAGTATTGTATTTTGTACAGTGATATTGTTTGAAGTTCAAAGGAATGACAGCAGGCAGGGGGTGGTTTTATCAAGGTCTTTAGCTCCAACTATCTGTAGCCAAAGGCCAGCAATCAGAGTGTAATAGTGCTGGCTCTGAGACACACAAAAGCCAGGGACCAGGTCTGATGGCTCTAAGCAGTGAGTTGTTATGTGAAGTTATGAATTGCACCTAAATATAAGAATACATAATATGTATTGAATTGTGATTCCAAGTGTCATTATTTAAACCCAATTTTTAACAGGTCACTCTGCAAAATATGGGAGTTACACCATGATGGATCTCCAAACTAACACCGTTGTGGACATTCAGTTGGTCCAGGTGAGTTGTTGAAATTGACTCTGTAAAGGGGTTATTTGTTGTAATTTAAAAATCAAGGTCCATAATACATTGTCTACTAATGTGTTTTTTTTTCTGTGGTGACAGAGCAACGAGGTTGGTGGTAGCTGCTATATGAAGAAAGAGGCCCTGACGAGGAGTCTGGCCTTGCTCGAGTCGCGTGACGTCAAACTGGATTGCATTGTCACCGATCGTCATCCTCAAGTTCAAAAGTTCCTCAGGGAGAGAAACATCACCCAGTACTACGATGTGTGGCACTTCGCAAAAGGTAACTATTCAGGTTTTCAGGTAACCTAAAGTACTTATGGCATCTGAGGTGGAAAGGATGCTGGCGTTCACCAGTGAATCAACATGTTTGGTCAAAGTCAGATGTTCAGAAATATCAACACCAAGATCTACTCTTTCCACCTCAGAGTTAATCTGGACTGGTTGGTAGACTTTCTGCTGATATTGCCTGAAATCTATATATATCTCCTTAGTCTTGGTAACAATAGGAGTAGGTTGTTGTCTTGGCAACAGTTTGAAAGTCTATCTACCTCATTCAAGTAAGCCTGCTCATTGTTCTTAGAAATTAGGTCAACTACTGCTGTGTCATCAGAAAAATTGACAGCAATGATGTTGGACAGTCAAATGCTGACATTATGTCAATATTATCAAATGCTTTGAAATTGTTTTTGAATTGCTACAGCATAGTTGTCACTCTTACTCTTTACTAAGTGGAATGTTGTTTGCTTTCATTTTAGGAATTTCAAAGAAACTGGAAGTCCTATGTAAGATGAAAGACTGTGAGAAACTGAACAAGTGGATGAAAAGCATCAACAACCACATATACTGGACTGCAGCTAATTCAACCTCAGGGCCAGAGAGAATTGCCAAGTGGAACGCGATCCTCAACCATGTGCACGATATCCACACGCATGAGAATCCTCTTTACCCCAAGTGTGAGCATGCAATCCGCACAACAACGGACAAAAAGAAATGGCTCCAAGCAGGTATCTCAACCAATATGCAGGCAAAATGTTAAAACAGCAAACAGACATGCAAACAACGAGGTCATTGCTGTGATATTTGTTACTGTATTGTTTTCTAATAAGATATTTTGTTATTGTTTGCAGCAACTCCAGCTTTCTACAAGTTGGAGTCTCTGCTGACAAAGAAAAGAACACTGAAGGATGTGGAAAAACTGAGCCCCCCCCACCAAACGTCATCTTTGGAGGCTTTCCATGCAGTCATCCTTCGTTTTGCTCCAAAAAATGTAGTGTTTCCCTTTATTGGAATGCTGTGCAGGTAAAACAAATCTTTACTCAATACTTTTCGGAATTTTAGTTTAAAATATCTGTCAATATGAACAAATATTTTTATCTTGTACTTCCAGACTCTACCTGGCTGCTATGCATTTCAATGAAAATGCGGATCGACCACAGGCCGAAACGGAGGAAGGTGTACCCCTCTTTAAACTCTCCTTTCCAAAGTCTCAGAAGGGAGAGTGCAGAGCTAAACCAGTAAAGACGAAGGCGACCTTTGGTAATGGTTCAAATCAATTAAAATGACACATTGTTTGGAATTTTAACATTTATTTCTCTCGAAGAAAAATGGATTACATACAAATGCACAGTAAAAACAAAACTCAACCAATTAAATGGAGATATTGCTTGTGCTTTATGATACAGGTTATGTTTCTGACATGATGGACCTAATCTTCGATGAAGTCTTTTTTAACCCGACACCATACAACGATGCGCTGTTGGCCATCTCTGTCCCAGAAGACCTATCAGCGCAGTATGAGAGGCCGGACAAGGAGGAGGTCATTGCCAGCTTTGTTTCAAGGTTCAAACAGGGTGCCGTTTAAACCCAACATAGTGGCCTTCCTCATCAGGAAACTCCGAGTGGATGCGCAGGACCACACAGAATGGAATTACAACCCGGATTCTGCGTCCCAAGAAGCCCCAGCACCAGCTCACAAAACAGCGACAGGAGAGATACCTGTAGCGACTGAACAATTGATTCAGAAATTTTAGATATTAAATTCTGAATGTATCATTGTGTGTGTGAAAAAATAATTCTATGCACCAATGGATCATATTCGGTCTGTTTTGTGTCCCCCCCCCCCACCCCATCCCTCGCTGTACAAAAATAAATAAATTATTGGAATACAAAGTCAAAACTCTAAACTTCTGTTATTAACTTATCTAACAATGCACAATTTACCGGTGTATTTCTCTGAACTGTAGAGGACCATAGTCTGCTCTGTATATTTGGCTGGCATTTTGAAGTGAGTAGACATTTAGGCAGACAGGCTCCAATCCAGGATGGTCTACCATGCATGGGAGCTGTTCTTCGACCTCCCGAAGTCGTGTAGTAACCTTTTTTAGAATTAGAAACGGTAAGTGACATTTATTAGCAAAATTAGTTGCCTAAAGAAGAGACAAATTATTTTCCAGTGAGGTGGTGAGAATGTTACCTGTGGTATCTCAAGGCAGCAAATATTCTCCACTTCTGTGGGCATAGTTGCACATTTTCCACAATGGCACCTATGTAAAAAATGTAGGTGGATATAAACAACATAAAAAGGTATAATGGCTTGTTAGTGTCTAGCTTGTGGCTGTTGAGTAAGTAAACATCAAATGTGCTCTGGAGTAAATCAAATATTATTTTTCATACGGTGAACATTTATCTTCAGGAATAAATCATGAGTAATGTGCAACATGATTTACATGGATGTGAAGGCTGCATAGTTCTTTTTTATGACAAAGATTACTGATATAACTAGACATACAACTACTTCAGCATAGGTAGCTAAGCCCACATGATAATATCTGTAACAACACATAAGCAAAACAAACTAAATTAACGGCGAAATACTTAACTAACCATTCAGAGACGTCCTGCTGTAGTCGCTGATTTTCAACTTCTTCAACTTCTTCTCCATCTGGATCAGACTCTGGGTCAAATTGAAAAGCTTGAACGACTGCTGTTCTACGTGCCATAGCGATTCACAAAGCATTTGCGCATGGTACCAAGGGCGGAAGTAAGGCCACACCCCCACCCTCCGCTTTGCCCCGTCTTTCTCCTCCTAATTTGCATTTAAAGCTGCAGGCCCTAAACAGCTCATTCTGAGGATCCTAAGAAAAACTCATTTTGGGACTGGCTGTAATTCTGCACCAAGGCAGAATGTTGCCTATATACAGTATAATACAGTATAAGGGGACCACTAAAGCCTCTAAAAATATATAAAAGCCTCCATTTATTTTCATGTCATAGGATCTTTAAACCAGCATTAAACCATTATTAATCCAGCTTTAAACCAGCATTAAACCAGCATTAAACCAACATTAAACCGGCATTAAACCAGCTTTAAACAGCATTAAACCTTTAAACCAGCATTAAACCAGCTTTAAACCAGCATTAAACCTTTAAACCAGCATTAAACCAGCTTTAAACCAGCAGTAAACCTACTTTAAACCAGCATTAAACCATTATTAAACCAGCATTAAACTAGCATTAAACAAGCATTAAACCAGCTTTAAACCAGCTTTAAACCAGCATTAAACCAGGTTTAAACCAGCATTAAACCTACTTTAAACCAGCATTAAACCATTATTAAACCAGCTTTAAACCAGCATTAAACCAGCTTTAAACCTTTAAACCAGCATTAAACCAGCTTTAAACCTTTTAAACCAGCTTTAAACCAGCATTAAACCAGCTTTAAACCAGTATTAAACCAGCTTTTGACCAGCATTAAACCAGCATTAAACCAGCTTTAAACCAGCATTAAACCAGCATTAAACCAGCTTTAAACCAGTATTAAACCAGCTTTTGACCAGCTTTAAATCAGCATTAAACCAGCTTTAAACCAGCATTAAACCAGCTTTAAACCAGCTTTAAATCAGCATTAAACCAGCTTTAAATCAGCATTAAACCAGCTTTAAACCAGCATTAAACCAGCATTAAACCAGCATTAAACCAGCTTTTGACCAGCATTAAACCAGCTTTTGACCAGCATTAAACCAGCATTAAACCAGCTTTAAACCAGCTTTAAATCAGCATTAAACCAGCTTTAAATCAGCATTAAACCAGCTTTAAACCAGCATTAAACCAGCTTTAAACCAGCTTTAAACCAGCATTAAACCAGCTTTAAACCAGCATTAAACCAGCTTTAAACTAGTTGTGTCACCTTTAAAGATCCTCCTTTAAAGGGACACTATGTAATAAATTAAGTCATTTATTAGCTCAAATCAACATATTCATTCATAAGTTAGTTCTCATTGGTGTAAAATGATCTCTGTCAAAAATCTCACTTATCCTCCTGAGTGAAGAATAACTTGTCTGTATCTACATAGAGCAGGTAAGCTCTATGGAGGCTGCCATGTCCTTCCGCTCTATGAAAAATGACGAAGTGCCGAGAGGGACATAAAGCACTTCGAATCGCGATTTCCCCACCAGGCCTACAAGCAGAAATGACGTCATTGTGACGTCATTTCCGCCAAATGGCTTATTACAGCCGCTAATGCTAAATAGATTTTATTCCTTGGCACATATGTCTTTGTGTTCATTAGCTTTCTTTTTGTAAGTGCATCATCTTCTTCTTTTTATTATTATTCCTATGCTCCCCCTGGATATCTTCTTTTTGGCGTTATGCTCACATTTGTAAACTGTTATTTTGTTGATTTACTAATAAAGTTTAAAAAAAAAAAAAAATGCTAAATAGATTTTATCTCGTAAATGATCCCACTAATAATGCATTGATTGTTACCAAACTTCTGCCGTAGTACACATAGGCTCTT
This sequence comes from Odontesthes bonariensis, assembly GCF_027942865.1. NCBI lineage: Eukaryota > Metazoa > Chordata > Actinopteri > Atheriniformes > Atherinopsidae > Odontesthes > Odontesthes bonariensis. The sequence goes on along the minus strand of NC_134521.1, from coordinate 35,098,219 downwards.
AGCTCACAAAACGAGGCATTAGAAAGTTTGTAAGTTTACCGGGAGTTTATTTACCGCTGCTAATGCTCCGATTGCTAACACAGGCTAATGCTAACGCTGCGTCAACGTCACTTCCGGTAACTCCCGGAATATGACTAATTGCATTGCTTGCACACCAAAGGAGATGTTATGTTATCTGACATGTTATCTGTCATCTGTATTCATAGTGTTGTTGTATGCGTGTTATATAATCCTTTGTACTGTGTGTCTTGATTTCTTTTTGTTTGTATGGACCTTGAGTCTGAAGCTATAGCTTCTTGAATCTTGACACATTCCGCTTGCCGTAGTTCAAGAAGTTGCAGCGCACATTTGAAAACGCGAGGCGCTAGAGAGCAAATTCATTCAACTTTGCAAAATAAAATTGCACCACTAGATGGGGGAAGAAATTACATAGTGTCCCTTTAAAGAACAGCTGCTGCCACTTTCAGTCACATTTCAGTCTGATGTAATCCACACAGGATTAGTTAAATAAAGGATCCAATCACACAAAGTCCAAGTTCTTCTTCCCAATTAATGAGAAAAAACTACAACAGAAGTCCAAGAAATTTGTGTAAGAAATGGTCAAAGAGCTTCGTGATAAAAGACATTTGATCCTTGTCCCATTGAGAATAACAGACTGACAAACAGCCTCTAACTCTTCTAAATGTTCCCTTCATTCAGACAAAGCTGCAATGAGTGGCTTAAAGTAAGGCCTTCTTCTAAACAGTAGGTCTTTTAAAAGTGCAGCGACTGCCTAAATAACTGCAGTTTTTACCCTTTAGGACCGGATACAATTAAATATTTGGTGTTTTTTTTCTCCCTTTGGGGCTGAATGAGCTCATCTCATAAACACTGAAAACATGCATTTCATTGTTCGAACCACCTCTGAATTCCAGCAACTCCTTAGGGTTAAGCTCTGAGTAATTCAAACGTGCACTGATGTCTGCATGTAATAAAAATTTGTTGAGTCTGGTAAGTCTGCTCATGATCCCATGTTCTGTGGTGACAACAGCAGCTGCTTCAACTCTTTTCTGCTGACCTGCGTGATGCTTTCCTCACATTTGTTCTCATTTCAGTCACATCTGAGATGACAATCACAACAGATAAGTAGCCAGCGACATCCTCTATTCTCTTAGTTTTCACATTATTTTCTGCTCCACACGCCACTCTGAAGTATTTCCAGTTATGAGAACACACCAGCGGAAGGTTCTCACCCGACTCTCCGGACATTTTTTGGAACAACAAAGCTGATTATATGAAAAAAAAACCACAAAAGTCACATTTTCAGTATTTATACCCTTCCAGAAATGTAAAAATGATTTTTTTTCTTGGTATCTCTCAGGATTAAGACCCCGTTTATGCTCATCATGGCTTTGCAATGCCTGGCCAACACGGTCCCAGAAGTTCGTGAAACTGTCGTTAAACATTTTCCTGGGACGCAACTTCCTCATTTTTTCTTGTGCACGAAGATGTAGATAATTAAATATAAATATAAAAATAAAAATGACTATAAATATGAATATAGATATAAAAATAAAAATAAAAACAAAAACAAATATAAATATAAATATAAATATAAATATAAAAATAAAAATTAAATTAAATATAAATATAAATATAGTCTCACAGAATTTTGTGAAACTCTTAGAAAAGAAGAGATTGTTGTTTTTAATCAAGTTAAAAAGTTGTAATTAGGAGGTTCTATGGCTGTGAGACCAGGAGACTGGAGTCTGATAAGGTCTGTGCCTGGTTAGCTTTCCAGATTACAAATTAAATGTTTAAGTTGGGTAAACTTCATTCAAACAAACGTTACAAATCCTCCAAATAAAATAGTTTCTGCTGAAAGTCGAACTTGTGTCCATGACCACAAACACAGTGACTGTTGTTTCATGCCAGTGATTTAAGTGTTCAGGAGAATTAATTAAAAATGCTGAAATAACCACGGAGCTCCCGGGAAAAGACGTCACCTGGATGGCAGCATCTGTCTCTCCAGAACTCCAACATCCAGCTCTGCATCAGGGGCACCTTCACACAGATTAAGCCCTCCCTGCCATGGACCCTGATGCCCCCCCACACCTTCACACAGATGAAGCCCTCCCTGCCATGGACCCTGATGCCCCCCCACACCATCACAGACGCTGGCTTTAAACCTTTCTCTTTCTCAGCAGTTTTCCCCAGAAGCAGCTGAAACGTGGACTCATATGCCCACAGAACACGTGTCCACTGTCTTTCTGTCCATCTGAGACCAGCTGGTGTCCACAGAACTGGGCCGTGTTCCTGCACAGAGCTGATATATGGCTTCCTCCTGGTGTGGTGCAGCTTCAGCTCACATTTCTGGATGCTGCCGTGGACCGTGTTGAGTGGAAATGGTTCTCCCAGCTCCTCCTGAGCCTATGTGGCCGTATGGATCATGGTGGCGTGATGACGGTTTCTCCTGCAGTGCTGCCTGAGGGCTCCCAGCTCATCCAGCAGGGCTTTCTGTCCTTGGCCTTTCCACGCTGAGGTTTCCCCAGACTCCCTGAATCTTTGCACAATATTCTGCTCTGTAGATGCTGAAAGACCAAAGTTCTTTACAGTCTGACTCTGAGAAACATTTGATCTTTTCCTGGTTTTTTTCCTGATCTTTTCCTAAACTTTTCCTGGTCTTTTCTGATTTTTTCATAAACATTTCCAAAAACTTATCCTGATCTTTTACTGGTATTTCCTGATTTTTTTCCTGGTCTTCTTCCTGAGAAACATTTGCTGAACTTATTGATGATTCTCTGATGGAGTTTGGCCCAATGCGGTGAGCCACGACCCATCCTTGCTGGAGAGCCTGAACCTTTGGTGGATGCTGCTGTTATACCCGATCCTGACACCCTCACCTGTCAGCAGGTAACCTGCTGTTTGGAGAATCAGCTGCATTACATTAGACGTGTTTCTTTTTCCTAAATAATAAGAAGTTGGTCAGTGAGGACATTGAAAACACTTCTCTGTTAAACTAAAGTTCATTAAACTACAGATTTAGGTTCTTGTTGCTTTTAGAAAGTTTGTCTTCTTTAGTCTCTCACACTGGAACCAGTATGATGGCAGCATCAAATCAAATGTATTTATATAGCACAATTCATGTACAAAACAATTCAAAGTGCTTCACATAAAATAAAAGCATTGCAGCAGGGAGTGGAAGAAGCATTAAAAATACATAAAAGAACATAAAAAGAAACAAATAAAATGAATTTAAAAACAAGCAACAGTCCAGATAAGTTCAAAGATATCGTGCAGATTTCATACATAGACACATGAGAACAGAAATGTTTTTAACCTGGATTTAAAAATGTCTCCATTTGGTGAAAGTTTAATCTCCACTGGCAGTTTGTTCCACTTGTTTGCAGCATAACAGCTAAATGCTGCTTCTCCATGTTTAGTCTGGACTCTGGACTGGACCAGCTGACCTGAGTCCTTGGATCTAAGAGCTCTGCTGGCTTTATATTCTCTGAACATATCACAGATGTATTTTGGGCCTAAACCGTTCTGGGATTTGTAAACCATCAGCAGACTTTTAAAATCTATTCTGTGACTGACTGGAAGCCAGAGTAAAGATTTTAAAGCTGCTGTGATGTGTTCGGATCTCTTAGTCCGGGTTAAAACTCCAGCAGCAGCGTTCTGGATGAGCTGCAGATGTTTAATGCTCTTTTTGGGAAGTCCAGTTAAAAGAGCGTTACAGTGATGGAGTCTACTGGAGATGAATGCATGGGATGAGTTTCTCCTGGAAACCTTTAATTCTGTTGATGTTTCTGAGATGGTAAAAAGCTGCCTTGGTGACAGCTTTGATGTGGCTGCTGAAAGTCAGATCTGAGCAGTGTTAATTTCGTTAAACGAGACGAGACTAAAAATGTTCGTTGATGACCCTTTCCCTATGACAAAAGACGTGACGATGACAAGACTACAGTGTTCTAAAAAAAACACAAACGAAAACTGTGTCATGAGATGCATTTCGTTGACGAACAATAACGAGACGAACATGCCATGCTAGAAATAAAAACTAAACAAAAAAAATCCCTCGTTTTCGTCGACCATATAATTTAGAAGATCCCCCAGAACTTTTGAAAATAATTAAATGTGTTTCAGCCAGCAGTTGACACGTCACGTTCAAATATGTTCGTATCAGAATGTGGTAAACCGAGTGAAAGTGCTTACATGCTCATCCAAGTGATGGAAACAAACGGTTGAAGCAACTAGGGTATGTGCTATTTCAATGATGGACTCGCTTACATTTTAACGTGGTGTCAGGTTTGACGACAGCACATTACGCTGTCCGGTAAAGCATCACTTGTAATAACTTGGTGGGTGAGTGAGTAAAGTGGTTGAGGTTAGTGAACATAGTGGTAAATGAAGGAGTTAAGGAAAACTTCGGCAAAACATTTCCCTTCTCTCATATTGACTTTACCCCGCTTTGTTTTACATGTTATTTAAACAGTAGCATTGCTTCAACAAGTTCTGAATCTCGTCGAACATGTAACGCGACTGAGCCTTCTTCCAACATGACGAGCAATGTGCTACATCGTATTTGTCTGCAAGAACGCTGCCTGCGAGACAAGTTGTTTTAAAAAATAAAGAGCTACAACGCTAACTAGAACGTTGTAGCATAATAATTAGCCTGCAACGTGAAACAGAGGGTGCACAACTCTGCGGTGACATGGCTGGGCTTTTCTAATATAAAGCGGAGCTGCACAGACACTTGCTACGCGCGTGTGTGTGTGTGTTGCCGATGTAGATTGCCCTGCGATGCAAACTCAGTTACAGGCAGGGAGATGGCGAGCTATGAGAATGAAGAAAGGTGTTGTGTCTTGTCTATATGAACAATCATCCACACAGCATGATTTATTTAGCACTGTATGATTTTATGTTTGTCACCATTATTAATACTTGTGAGCTATTGTATAGCGTTTTGTGAAACAAGTGCAGCAAGTTTGGTAACAGCAGGTTTGGTGTTCTTCTGGCTTCAAGTTGGAAAAAGTAATGTCCTAACTAGACAGGTTGATATCAGTTTGATTGACTTGGACTTGCATTGCGACTAAAGACTAAAATGTTTTGACTAAAACTAGACTAAAATACATTGTCCCACGCCTGACTAAAACTAGACTAAAATGTTGAGGATTTTTAGTCGACTAAATCATGACTAACAAAAATGATTTGTGAAAAGACTAAAACTGACTAAGACTAAGAACGCACTTTGACACAAGACTAAGAGTAAGACTAAATTAAAAAATGGGTGACAAAATTAACACTGGATCTGAGTCTATCAACACTCTGAGGTTACCAACTTGGTCAGTGATTATAAGGTCCCGAGTCTCAAGATATTTACCAACGCTGACCCTCTTCTCTTTGCTACCAAACAGAATGATCTCAGTTTTGTCTTCATTTAATTGTAGAAAACTCTCTCTCATCCAGGTGTTGACTTCCTCCAGACACTGACACAGTACGTCTGCTGGGCTGCAGTCGCCATGGTGACAGAGACACATAAAGTTGTGTATCGTCTGCATAACTGTGATAACTGATGTTAAAGTTCTGGAATATCTGACCCAAAGGGAGCATATACAAGTTAAACAGAAGAGGTCCAAGAATTGACCCCTGGAGCATGACCAATAGCTGCATCTGCATTAGCTTTCAGAAGCTTGTGTTTGTTAGATGGTGACATAGAGCCACGCCTCTGTTACAGATCCGGTCATTAGGCTTAAAGGGATAGTTCGCCTCTTTTGACATGAAGTTGTATAACATCCCATATCAGCAACATCATTTCTGAACATCTTCTTACCCCCTGCTGCGTCCTGTGAGCAGAGTTCCAGCCTCGTTTTGGCGTTGATGAAGGTAGTCCGGCTAGTTGGCTGGGGTTTAAGAAATAAAGCGTTTTGCTTCTCAAAACAATATCCGTTCAAAAGAGTAATACATTTGCATCACAAAATCGTTGTCCAGGAAAAAGTCAGACCTCACATCGCTTGCCGCTATTTTCTCTCCCTTGATATCAATGCGTCCAGCCACCTAGCGATAGCCGCGCCTGTTACGGTGTTTGCTGCTCGGAAGCAGGGGACTGCTCGCTCTGCACAGTTTTACACTGGACGCATTGATATCAAGGGAGGCAAAAATAGCGCCAAGTGATGTGAGGTCTGACTTTTTCCTGGACAACGATTTTGTGATGCAAATGTATTACTCTTTTGAACGGATATTTTTTTGAAAAGCAAAACGCTTTATTTTTTAAACCCCAGCCAACTAGCCGGACTACCTTCGTGGACCCCAAAACTCAGCTGGAACTCTGCTCACAGGACACAGCAGGGGGTAAGAAGATGTTCATAAATGATATTGCTAATATGGGATGTCATACATCATGTCAAAAGAGGCAAACTATCCCTTTAAGTCCAGAGTAGTTGGATAAATCCGCAGGTATCACAGGATTACTGAGGCTGGAAAACGCGGCTCAGGTCAGTGAAACCCTGGAAATCCCCTGCAGAGGTTGTGACATGAGGGACCTGAAGGGAAGCTGCAGTTGGTGAAGCATCATCTGACATCACATCACAGAATGGAGACTTTTCTGAGCTTACTGAAGGTAAACCTCATGCAAATATCCCTGCGGGGGTTGAGCCGCGGCCACACCCTTAAACCCAGCCACACCTGATCAATGACACAACATTCAGCTTTGTGGGTTTATCTGAATTCCAGTTTTATATTTGAAATATCTGCCGCTTTGTGCGGAATCTCATCTGTAACCTAAACGCTTTCACACAGCTGCTGTTGGAGAGTATTCTTTTCTGCTCTGAGAACGGAAAACCCGCCCGACCAGTTTAACGAGGGGACAGAAAGTCCCGAGACGGTTAAACACTACTTCTTTGGTTATTTCTGTTTGTAAAGAGACACACGAGGAAGCGCCGGTTTGAATTTGCTGTTTGAGAGCCTATCTGTGTGAGAAACAGTGAGGATGAGCATCCGATCTGTGGCCGACTCTTTTAAAATAACTTCACCATCACCGGATCGCAACCAAACCGCCACGTGACCCGTAAAAAAAACAAAGTTTCTGATCAAAACGCACTCACCTCCGTGTCCTGCGCTGCGCCGCTCACACCGACAGACAACTTCCGTGATGAGTGAAACCAGTGTGAGGTGAGAGCTCAGCCCGGGACGGCGCTTCCACCCACTGCGCGTCAGGCGGCGGCGCTGATGTCGCAACAGGAGGAGACGCGCTGAGAGGAAGAGGTTCATCCAAACAGCTGAGAACCACCGCAGCAGTTAGAGGAGGCAGACACGGTGATGATAAGAGGGAATGAGCGTGAGGGGGAGCCAGCCGGGCGCGCGGCGACAGGTGTCTCCTCTCTGTGCGTAAATGCGCGTCAGGAGCGCAGCGAACCATCAAGCGGTTCAGCCACATTTCTGCGCACCTACTTCAGTTATGTGACAAAATCAGCTCCAGTCCTCTGGGTTACACAACAATCTCTGTGGCTTTTTTAAAAAAACATAACATACATCTCCGGCACAACACAAAGATGTTCAGAGAAAGGGCAGAGAGGCTTCACCGTCTCACCTCTGAGACTGAAACACAGCCAGATATATTAAAGCAATACAATGTAACTTCTCAAAAAGCACATTATGGAGCTCCCCCTACAGGCTTGGAGGTAATGTACGGTTACGGTCTCTTGCTTTGTCGGCCTCTCTCTTTCTCTTCCTTGCTTCATCAGTCAACGTCTTCTTCTGTTTCTTCGGTGCCTCTGCCATGATGATCGTACTGACAATGTTGCGCTAGCTTAGCCTTATACCTGGGAGCGTGAGAGGGGTCTATTTGTTTTTGCGGTAGGTGTGCCAGAAAGCAAGTCGAAGTACTTCCGCTCAGCTCCCGGGCCGGTCCAGCAAAGTTACATAGCGCAGTTTTTCCAACTCAGACCCCCGAAGGGCATTGGAGACAGGCCAATCGTAATATTAAAACTCATTCTAGCTGCACAATTTTTTTCAAGCTGTTGTTTTACGGTAGAAATGTTACATAGTATTGCTTTAAGTCCCGAATCTCCTGCTTCTTTTAAATCAAACTTTCCTGTTATCTCCACTTATCTGACTGAACTGGACTGTGACTGTTTCCTGTGAAGTTTGAATGCTTTTATGTTCTGAGTAAAGCATATTAAATCGCATACTTGTTGGATTGTGCTTTATGAAGCTGAACCTAGAGCTGAATCCAGTGTTTTCTGAGAGCTGCAGATTCTCAGTCTATCAGCTATTTTAACAGTTTTCCACACAGAACTAATTACTGTTAAATGAACAAGGATTTAGTTGCTTAATGATTAAGTTTTTAATCTTTCTGTGTACACAGTCACATTTCATGTTGAAGACAAAAGCAGCTGAGAGTCCATCTTCAGCTCCTCCGGAGTTTGGTTGGACGACTCGGGGACCATCAGATCTTCCCTGAAGCTCCTCCGGAGTCGTCTTGGGTCTTCGCTTCGAGTCTTACTGGTTTTCAAAGTCAAACCATCATCCTGCTCTCAGGTCTAAGCAGCAGGTTCGCCTGCTTTCGTGCTTCCTTTAGCTCTGAAATGAACTGCCACCGCATGAAGCTCCCACCGCCGGGTTTCACTGTATGGGCGGAGAACTTTCACCGAATAACGAGGTGTCTGACCCTGAAACTGTGCACCAAGCCTGCAGTGGACTGGGTCGGTGCTTGCTGGGAAACATAAAGAACACACACACACATTTTTAGGGCTATGAAGCATATTTTGTTGTTTGAATTAAAGTCCAGCCACTTCATGGCACCTAAACACCACCAGTGACAATAAAAAGTAGTTTAGTGGGTGTTCTTAATGACGTTTTTGTTCATCGGTTCTTGTAAACTAATCAAAGGTGTTGCTGACTCATCCTGCTGTCCAGAGCACCTTCTAATTTTCAAATTTTGAGGCCTGATCAGAGCAGGCTGGGCTTTCTGGGCAGCGTGCCTAACTTCTGCAGGTTCTGGAATTCTGTGAATGTACCACCTAGAAACCTGCACTGCAGCCTCGACTCTCCTCCCCAGAAGGTTTCACAACTATTCGTACCTTGGATCTGGTTTTTCAAAACATGTTTTGGTCGGGCGGGTAGACAGCTGGCAGGTTAGAACGACCTAAACAACCCACACAGTGGTCAGCTGAGTCAGGTACACACATGTGGTGTTTCAACTGTTTCTCAGCCGGAACTCCACCAGCTGGTTCAGGAGTGAAGAAGCCTTTCAGATGAGACGTGAAACGCCCAGATGTCCTTATTCCAGCTCTGAGGATCCAACTAACTGGGGCCCGCAGAGTCTGAGATGTAGCTCTTGGGTTTCTGACCTTGGGGTGAACTTTAACCTTTAACATGCTAACTGAGGCCCGCAGAGTCTGAGATGTAGCTCTTGGGTTTCTGACCTTGGGGTGAACTTTAACCTTTAACATGCTAACTGAGGCCCGCAGAGTCTGAGATGTAGCTCTTGGGTTTCTGACCTTCTGACCTCCTAAATGTTCCTCTCTGTAGAATGATGGACTCCAGATAGTTTGGAAATGACCTTCTAACCCTTCCCAGGTTGATGGGCAGCAGCAGCTGCTTCTCTGAGATTTGGAGCTGATCATTCATGCATTTGTGTCTTTGCTTACAGACTATTGTAATAGTTTGTTTTCATGTCTGAACAAGAAGGAGCCGTCTCGCCTGCAGTTAGTGCAAAACTCTGACCCGCTCTAATAGGAGGACTTACTTAACCCCTGTTCTTAAAGCTCTTCATTGACTGCCAGTTTCCTCTAGGATAAATTTTAAAATGTTGGTTTTAACTTTCAGAGCATTGCATGGTCAGGCTCCACCCTACATCAGTGACCTGATCCAGTCTTACACCCCAGCTCGGGACCTGAGGTCTGTGGATCAGAATCTACTGATGGTGCCACGCACTCTCCAGAGGAGACCGATCCTTCCAGGCTGTTGCTCCCAGGCTTTGGAACCATCTTCCGCTCTCTCTGCGTTCGATGGAGTCTGTTGACGCCTTCAAAAGGCAACTTAAGACCTTTATTTGTTCAGGTTTTTGCTTAATTGTCTTGGGACTGCTATGACTGTCACTGAGTTGCCTTTTAAACTTATACTCTTATGTACTTCCTAACTGTGTGTTTCTGTTGTACCTGTAAAGCGCTTTGTGACCCTGGTCGGTGAAAGGCGCTGTACAAATAAAGCTTACTTACTTACTTCTCTGAGATCATTGCTGGTGTCTTTCCTCCTTGGCATGACGCTCTGCTTCTGTGTTTTGTTCAATAAATAATGAAACGGTGGGAAATGTCATGTGTTGTTGTTCATTGATCTCATTTTAGAAGTAAGAAACAGAAGATCTTTTTAATTTTGTCCTGACTTCTCTTTCTTTTCCTTTTAAAGTCCAAAAACCAACAACATGCCGACTGATTTCTTTAACTTATGACAACGAACCATGTTTTATTGTTTAAATATAAAAACCGAGGAAAGACTAAACGGTTCAACCAATGAAAAACGGTATTTTTCTCTCCATGCTGCTGCATTAACGTCATTGCTTCATTAACTTAAAGGGATAGTTCGCCTCTTTTGACATGAAGCTGTATGACATCCCATATCAGCAACATCATTTATGAACATCTTCTTACCCCCTGCTGCGTCCTGTGAGCAGAGTTCCAGCCTCGTTTTGGTGTTGATGAAGGTAGTCCGGCTAGTTGGCTGGGGTTTAAAAAATAAAGCGTTTTGCTTCTCAAAACAATATGCGTTCAAAAGAGTAATACATTTGCATCACAAAATCGTTCTCCAGGAAAAAGTCAGACCTTTTCTTTCCTTTCCTTTCTTTCCTTTCGTTTATGTGCTATGTAGACTGTGCAGACTGAAGTGCAGACCGAGCAGTCCCCTGCTTCCGAGCAGCAAACAGCGTAACAGGCGCGGCTGTCGGCAGCAGGCAATGATATGAAGGCAGAGAAAATAGGGCCAAGCGATTGTGAGGTCTGACTTTTTCCTGGAGAACGATTTTGTGATGCAAATGTATTACTCTTTTGAACGCATATTGTTTTGAGAAGCAAAACGCTTTATTTTTTAAACCCCAGCCAACTAGCCGGACTACCTTCATCAACACCAAAATGAGGCTGGAACTCTGCTCACAGGACGCAGCAGGGGGTAAGAAGATGTTCAGAAATGATGTTGCTGATATGGGATGTCATACAGCTTCATGTCAAAAGAGGCGAACTATCCCTTTAAGTCACAGTTTCTCCTCCTTAACTTCGGCTCGGCTGATGCAACCGGTCGTTGGGCCATCGGGACTGTTACCAAACAGCAGGCAGCTCGCTGAAATGTTGTCTCATTCTGACAGGAACCGCAAACCGGCCGTTTGAAAAGCAAACGTAACGACGGTTGCATCGTGATGAAAGGAGGTCGTCTTCAGGACTAAAGATAAAGAAACATGCAGGCAGGACGACGTCAGCTGCCTTCAGCTCTGTGACAGAAACTTCGTTACATCTTCCGTCTGAGGCGCCGACACCGAGGACAGAACGTTCTGATAACTTCAGGGCTTCGAATAAAATCACGAGGTCACGTTTATCTCTGCTGACTTCCGCTGAAAGCTTTGACCCTCACAGGACACTGTAGCTCAAAGGGGACAATTCAGCGTTCTCAGACTTTAAATGTGACTTCCTCCCTCATCCTGTGGGTCCGAGGAGCAGTGAGAACGGTCAGGAAGAGGATTCAGACACAGAGATCTTTGTAATGTTCACTGAAAGGTCAAAAAGGTGGAAAAGGAGAAAACTCCACAATTTCCTGCAGTTAAAAGCATTTTAACATCTGTTTTATTCTCATGTTTCCCATAACATCACTAAAAAAAAAATCTCAATTTCTGTGATTAATTCTTATAAAAACAATAACTGGAGCAGAATAAAAGGAGCAGAAAGCTCCACCAGCGGACCAGGAGAGCTGCCTGGTTCTGACTGGTTATATAATCCGATCACCTGCCGAAGACTTTATGGAAACAACGAGTAACGACATTTACTGCCACCTAGTGGCAAAGTGTGAAGCAACACGCATCCATCCAAAAAAATCTTTACTCTGGCTTCCAGTCAGTCACAGAATAGATTTTAAAAGCCTGCTGATGGTTTACAATCTGTGATCTGTTCAGAGAATATAAAGCCAGCAGAGCTCTTAGATCCAAGGACTCAGGTCAGCTGGTCCAGTCCAGAGTCCAGACTAAACATGGAGAAGCAGCATTTAGCTGTTATGCTGCAAACAAGTGGAACAAAATTAAACTTTCACCAAATGGAGACATTTTTAAATCCAGGTTAAAAACATTTCTGTTCTCATGTGTCTATGCATGAAATCTGCACGATATCTTTCAACTTATCTTGACTGTTGCTTGTTTTTAATTCATTTAAATGATTTTATTTCTTTCTCTTTATATTCTTTTATGTATTTTTAATGCTTCTTCCACTCCCTGCTGCCATGCTTTTATTTTATGTAAAGCACTTTGAACTGTTTTGTACATGAGATGTGCTACAAATAAATTTGATTTGATCCAGTATTTATCTGCAGACTTTCAGTTTGAATACCTTTGTTCTTAAGCAGGGATTTCCATCTGGGAAAAGAAAAATACAGATGTTTCTTCTTCTTTTCCATCTTCCTGCATCCTGTAAAAGTTAAGATCCTCCACATTCTTCTTCGTCACTCTGAACAGAACTCTTTTTATGGTGGGATAGATGGACATTGGCTGTGTTCGAAACCGCATACTACATACTGATCGATCAGACAGTATGCGGAGCGTTTACCCACAATGCATTTCGCTCCTGCCCGAGCCGAAATCAGCTGGCCTGAAGCTGATTTCGCTTAAGCTCTAAACTCTGTAAACTTTAGCAACATTTGAAACATTTTCAGGCGAGAAAGTAGTCGTTTAGATCACCAACGTGTTGAAAACCTGACAAAATACCGGCTGTTTACAATTTTGTTCCCACGAATTCGGCGCTACTAAAGCTAGCCGCAGTGAGCAACACACTTCCGGTTATTTTCACAAAATAAAATACCCGTTGCCTTTTATCACAGGGAAAGCCATTACCATACAATTGGTGCTTTTGTTTTGAAAACAGGAAGTGAACCTACCCTCGTTTTAGCTAGCTTGAAACTGCCGTTTTGACAGGAAATGACGATCGGCGACGTCACGTTACGTTGCATCTTGGGTAGTTTGAGTATGAGTAGTAACCTCATGATGCATACCCAACATTTCGGTGAATCTAGTATGCATCCGGGAACTTCTCGCTTACTCAAACTCGCATACTAACTCAAAAAGTTAGTATGAGTAGTAGGAGAAGTATGCGGTTTCGAACACAGCCATTCTCTCATGAAAAAGCTTAAATCTGAGGTGATAAATTATGACAGCTTTGTTATTCATACACATGCCCATAACTTTTATTTCACTTCCACTTCAGGTACAAAGTCTAAACCACAGTAAGCACTCGGCAGCGTTTACATGCTGTAAAAAGTCATCGTTAGCTTCCACTCTGCGTTGGCAGAGCGGCTCAAACCGTCTCTCAGCTGGAGCTTCCCTGATGTTTGAGACGTGAGGTCATCAAACCGTTTCAGGGCGTCTGTTTCCCCCTGAAAAACCACCACATCTGAGCACAGATGTGCAGCCAGAGAAACAGAGAACAAAATGCCACTTTTATTCTGTTCTGTGCGTCTTTAAATAGAAAAAACATTCATTTCAAGTTAGGATGCGAGAAGGAATCAGCTGAGTGGACGTATTTAACGGTCTGGATGCCGGGAAGCTGGAGCTGAACTTCAGTTAAACATCAGAAAGTCTCGACTTCTGGCTCGACACACGTTAAATGATGAGTGGAATCTCCAGCTTTATCTAATTACTGTGGACTTTCTGTGAATGGATGATGTCACACTAAGATCCATTACGGAGGAGTTTTGATGTTTTTGTTGCTTCTAGTCCAACAGAAGTCTCGTGTCGCTGAGGTTTAACTAACTTTAAATAGGTCCTAATGACGCTCTATCATATAAAACTAAAGGCTGCCGTCTTCACACTGAACCATCTGCGGTAGGCTGCTTCTCACAGAAGACGACAGCAGGTGTGTTTGACCATCTGAGACATTTTGACCGCAGCACGATAAAGGGAATGTTACAGGAAGAGGTAGTCTGACAACATTAGTGGCTTCAGAAATCGTCCAAATCAGGTTTCCTGTCAGCAGATTCTCCACATTCAGGCGCTCAGTTTCTGTTTGTCTGCATAAATATCCAGAGGGTGGCATCAGGACAAAGGTGCTGCGTTTAGAACGCCCCGTCCGACCCCCCTGGGTGTCGGTTTAAGGCTCTGGGTTCCAGGATGTTCCCCGTGACGGCGTCATCTTCGCCTGTGGCTCGGCTTCTTGGCTCGCTGCTGCTTCTTGAAGTCGATAAGGCAGCCGGTGGCCTCGGAGATGGGAGTGAAGGATCTGATGGGAGAGTTACTGACCCTGAAGGCTGAAGCCTCGCCGCCGCCGTCATCATCGTCATCGTCCCGCAGATCGATGACAGCCCTGGAAGTCAGACACAAATGAACACATGAAGCGTCTGAGGTGGAACATATAAACCAAACCGAGCATCAGCGCTGATTCTTTTATAAACCAATCAGAAGTCTTATGGACGCATCACCAACTGAAATCTGTGTTGCCATCATGACAGACTTTTGTTTTTCTTTCTTTTTTTTTTTAGTTCGCCTCTTTTGACATGAAGCTGTATGACATCCCATATCAGCAACATCATTTCTGAACATCTTCTTACCCCCTGCTGCGTCCTGTGAGCAGAGTTCCAGCCTCGTTTTGGTATTTGATGAAGGTAGTCCAGCTAGTTGGCTGGGGTTTAAAAAATAAAGCGTTTTGCTTCTCGAAACAATATGCGTTCAACAGAGTAATACATTTGCATCACAAAAACGTTCTCCAGGAAAAAGTCAGACCTCACAATCGCTTGGCCCTATTTTCTCTCCCTTCGTATAACTACCTGCTGCCGACAGCCGCGCCTGTAACACCTCATCCTGACTGAAAGCGAGCGACACTAACGCGATACGACGACGAAATTTCGCGAGGGCTTCCTGATGTGCAGCGTGACGATTCTATTGGTTCAGAAAGTGCTCACCTGAAACACAGAGTTCTCTGGCTCCCTTCGGTTCAGATCTTTGTGGTTCGGGTGTTTGGGTTCATAAACCATCGGGTGCTGTTCCACGGTAAAGATAAGTTTCTCCTCGTCCATTATTCCCCGAGTGCTGCTGACCTGTTGCTAACTAGCTGGTCAACAGGAAGCAGCGTGTTCATTTCAACCAATAAGAAGCGTTTAGAGGCGGGACGCTGCCGCGAAATGTCGTCCCAATAGAGACAGCGTGGGCGATTTTATAAGGGGTCGGCGTGATCGCTGGATGGAGCGACATGTCAGGACAGGCTGGTTGAAAAGTAGTATTCTGATCACTTTTTATCAATCGCTCGCTGGCGTTCAGTCAGGATAAGGAGTTACGGTGTTTGCTGCTTGGAAGCAGGGGACTGCTCGCACAGCAGGCAGTGATATGAAGGGAGAGAAAATAGGGCCAAGCGATTGTGAGGTCTGACTTTTTCCTGGAGAACGATTTTGTGAAGCAAATGTATTACTCTGTTGAACGCATATTGTTCTGAGAAGCAAAACGCTTTATTTTTTAAACCCCAGCCAACTAGCCGGACTACCTTCGTCAACACCAAAACGAGGCTGGAACTCTGCTCACAGGACGCAGCAGGGGGTAAGAAGATGTTCATAAATGATGTTGCTAATATGGGATGTCATACAGCTTCATGTCAAAAGAGGCGAACTATCCCTTTAATTCGTCTGTAGGCAGAAAAAGTGGGGGAAGACGTGCAGCTGGAAACTGGGGGGGGGGGGACGGGGACAGACGGACGGACACTGGACGGAGGTTTGCAGTTCTGCTACGGATCTGATCAAAGGGGAGGTTGAAGATGTCTTACTCTGGCTGTGGTTTGGATCCGGATGGCCCCGCTTCTGCGAAAACACAAAAGATGTCAGTAAAACACCAGAAACTCCAGGGAAATCAGGAGAAAAGCGGCTCGATCGTCTTCCTTTTGTTTCTCTGCAGCTCCGACGCAAACATCTAAACACCAGCATCAGTAACGCTGTGTTTGTGCCGCCTTTAAAGTCTGAAAATACGACCAAATGTTCTATCTTCAATCAGAGAAGAGCAGCTGATGTTAGCAGCTGATGTTAGCAGCTGATGTTAGCTGCTGATTTTAGCAGTTTATGTTAGCAGCTGATGTTAGCTGCTGATTTTAGCAGCTGATGTTAGCTGCTGATTTTAGCAGCTGATGTTAGCTGCTGATTTTAGCTGCTGATTTTAGCAGCTGATGTTAGCTGCTGATGTTAGCAGCTGATGTTAGCTGCTGATTTTAGCAGCTGATGTTAGCAGGTTAGCAGCTGATGTTTGCAGCTGATGTTTGCAGCTGATGTTAGCAGCTGATGTTAGCAGCTGATGTTAGCAGCTGATGTTTGCAGCTGATGTTTGCAGCTGATGTTAGCAGCTGATGTTTGCAGCTGATGTTAGCAGCTGATGTTAGCAGGTTAGCAGCTGACGTTAGCAGCTGATGTTTGCAGCTGATGTTAGCAGCCGATGTTAGCAGCTGATGTTAGCAGCTGATGTTAGCTGCTGATTTTAGCAGCTGATGTTTGCAGCTGATGTTTGCAGCTGATGTTAGCAGCCGATGTTAGCAGGTTAGCAGCTGATGTTAGCAGCTGATGTTAGCAGCTGATGTTTGCAGCTGATGTTTGCAGCTGATGTTTGCAGCTGATGTTAGCAGCTGATGTTTGCAGCTGATATTAGCTGCTGATGTTAGCAGCTGATGTTTGCAGCTGATGTTTGCAGCTGATGTTAGCAGGTTAGCAGCTGATGTTAGCAGCTGATGTTAGCAGGTTAGCAGCTGATGTTAGCAGCTGATGTTAGCTGCTGATGTTAGCAGGTTAGCAGCTGATGTTTGCAGCTGATGTTAGCAGCTGATGTTAGCAGGTTAGCAGCTGATGTTAGCAGCTGATGTTTGCAGCTGATGTTAGCAGCTGATGTTAGCAGCTGATGTTAGCTGCTGATGTTAGCAGGTTAGCAGCTGATGTTTGCAGCTGATGTTAGCAGCTGATGTTAGCAGGTTAGCAGCTGATGTTAGCAGCTGATGTTTGCAGCTGATGTTAGCAGCTGATGTCTGCAGCTGATGTTAGCTGCTGATGTTAACAGGTTAGCAGCTGATGTTAGCAGCTGATGTTAGCAGGTTAGCAGCTGATGTTAGCTGCTGATGTTTGCAGCTGATGTTTGCAGCTGATGTTAGCTGCTGATGTTAGCAGCTGATGTTAGCTGCTGATTTTAGCAGCTGATGTTAGCTGCTGATGTTAGCAGCTGATGTTAGCAGCTGATGTTAGCTGCTGATGTTAGCTGCTGATTTTAGCAGGTTAGCAGCTGATGTTAGCAGCTGATGTTAGCAGGTTAGCAGCTGATGTTAGCAGCTGATGTTAGCTGCTGATGTTAGCTGCTGATTTTAGCAGCTGATGTTAGCTGCTGATGTTAGCAGCTGATGTTTGCAGCTGATGTTAGCAGGTTAGCAGCTGATGTTAGCTGCTGATTTTAGCAGCTGATGTTTGCAGCTGATGTTTGCAGCTGATGTTAGCTGCTGATTTTAGCAGCTGATGTTAGCTGCTGATTTTAGCAGCTGATGTTTGCAGCTGATGTTAGCAGGTTAGCAGCTGATGTTAGCAGCTGATGTTTGCAGCTGATGTTTGCAGCTGATGTTAGCAGCTGATGTTAGCAGCTGATGTTTGCAGCTGATGTTTGCAGCTGATGTTTGCAGCTGATGTTAGCTGCTGATGTTAGCAGCTGATGTTTGCAGCTGATGTTTGCAGCTGATATTAGCAGCTGATGTTTGCAGCTGATGTTTGCAGCTGATGTTAGCAGGTTAGCAGCTGATGTTAGGAGCTGATGTTAGCAGGTTAGCAGCTGATGTTAGCTGCTGATGTTAGCAGCTGATGTTTGCAGCTGATGTTAGCTGCTGATGTTAGCAGCTGATGTTAGCTGCTGATTTTAGCAGCTGATGTTAGCTGCTGATGTTAGCAGCTGATGTTAGCAGCTGATGTTAGCAGCTGATGTTAGCTGCTGATGTTAGCTGCTGATGTTAGCAGGTTAGCAGCTGATGTTAGCTGCTGATGTTTGCAGCTGATGTTTGCAGCTGATGTTAGCAGCTGATGTTAGCAGGTTAGCAGCTGATCAGCTGATGTTAGCAGCTGATGTTAGCTGCTGATTTTAGCAGCTGATGTTTGCAGCTTAGCAGCTGATGTTAGCAGCTGATGTTTGCAGCTGATGTTAGCAGCTGATGTTAGCAGCTGATGTTTGCAGCTGATGTTTGCAGCTGATGTTAGCAGCTGATGTTTGCAGCTGATGTTTGCAGCTGATGTTAGCAGCTGATGTTTGCAGCTGATGTTTGCAGCTGATGTTTGCAGCTGATGTTTGCAGCTGATATTAGCAGCTGATGTTTGCAGCTGATGTTTGCAGCTGATGTTTGCAGCTGATGTTTGCAGCTGATGTTTGCAGCTGATGTTAGCAGGTTAGCAGCTGATGTTAGCAGCTGATGTTTGCAGCTGATTTTAGCAGCTGATGTTAGCTGCTGATTTTAGCAGCTGATGTTTGCAGCTGATGTTAGCAGGTTAGCAGCTGATGTTAGCAGCTGATGTTTGCAGCTGATGTTTGCAGCTGATGTTAGCAGCTGATGTTTGCAGCTGATGTTTGCAGCTGATGTTAGCTGCTGATGTTAGCAGCTGATGTTTGCAGCTGATGTTTGCAGCTGATATTAGCAGCTGATGTTTGCAGCTGATGTTTGCAGCTGATGTTAGCAGGTTAGCAGCTGATGTTAGCAGCTGATGTTAGCAGGTTAGCAGCTGATGTTAGCTGCTGATGTTAGCAGCTGATGTTTGCAGCTGATGTTAGCTGCTGATGTTAGCAGCTGATGTTAGCTGCTGATGTTAGCTGCTGATGTTAGCAGGTTAGCAGCTGATGTTAGCTGCTGATGTTTGCAGCTGATGTTAGCAGCTGATGTTAGCAGGTTAGCAGCTGATCAGCTGATGTTAGCAGCTGATGTTAGCTGCTGATGTTAGCTGCTGATGTTAGCTGCTGATTTTAGCAGCTGATGTTTGCAGCTTAGCAGCTGATGTTAGCAGCTGATGTTTGCAGCTGATGTTAGCAGGTTAGCAGCTGATGTTAGCAGCTGATGTTAGCAGCTGATGTTAGCAGCTGATGTTTGCAGCTGATGTTTGCAGCTGATGTTTGCAGCTGATGTTAGCAGCTGATATTAGCAGCTGATTTTAGCAGCTGATTTTAGCAGCTGATGTTAGCTGCTGATTTTAGCAGCTGATGTTAGCAGGTTAGCAGCTGATGTTAGCTGCTGATGTTAGCAGGTTAGCAGCTGATGTTAGCTGCTGATGTTTGCAGCTGATGTTTGCAGCTGATGTTTGCAGCTGATGTTAGCAGCTGATGTTAGCAGGTTAGCAGCTGATCAGCTGATGTTAGCAGCTAATGTTAGCTGCTGATGTTAGCTGCTGATGTTAGCAGCTGATGTTTGCTGCTGATGTTAGCTGCTGATGTTAGCAGCTGATGTTAGCTGCTGATGTTAGCTGCTGATGTTAGCTTCTGATGTTAGCAGCTGATGTTAGCAGCTGATGTTTGCAGCTGATGTTAGCTGCTGATGTTAGCAGCTGATGTTAGCAGCTGATGTTTGCAGCTGATGTTAGCTGCTGATGTTAGCAGCTGATGTTAGCAGCTGATGTTTGCTGGCGCTAAGCGAGCTTGGATATAATCTGAGGAGGGTGCACTTAACGAGCAGGTTTAAATACACGGAGCTGCAGTTTTCACGTCTTTCTGGTGTTTAACCTGCACCGATGCGGCTCAGAGACATCCCTGAAGCGCTTTCACTCGAGTTTCCAGTCGTCTGACACCAAACTGTAACGAGGACAAGGTCAGAGCCGAGAAACATCGTCTGGGAAACAGATTCATCAGGACCAAACACAGTGAACCAATCAGACGCCGAGACACAACAAGCTCCATGTTGGCGGTTACAGTGACCTCCCAGTGCAGACGGCAGTTTTTTTTCACCTCAGACCGTCAACTTTCCGCCATCACCTACAAATTCGCCCGTTTGTGTAGGCACTTCATGGTTCGGGACGGTCTTAAGGGTCGTTCCTCGTTACTGAGTCGAATCCTCAGCGTTTCAAAGAGCAGATGCACCGAGTTTAACTGTGAAGCGTCCAATCAGAGGTGCTTTTTATCCCACTTTCAGGCCAACATCATCATCGGCCTATCAGCAGACAGATTACACAGCGTAAACAGACTCGAATGAGGCAAAAATGAGTCAAAAACATGAAATTCTCTTAATTTTGTTGAGTTGTCTGATATGATCTCACATTCTTTAAGTCTCACTGCGAGTCCTTCGTATCTAAACACACCGACTCTGAATCTTTAACCTTTATCAAACTTTTCTTTTGTTTTTCACCTAAAGTTGTTTGACTGCTCAGAGCCACCGTACTTCCAGATGTCATCATCCAGCATCGTATCAGTAAAACTGATTTACTTTGAGTATACGCTGGACTCATGGCTGTGACCTCTGATGCTCTATTTAATTATTTAATGCTTCATTTGACCCGATAATGTGAACACAAAGATTCAGTGTGCTTCACTTCCTGTTTGATGACTGAAAAGACGGAAACATTTGAAAAGTAAGGCCTCCAGTCTGATCAGCTATAGTAAATCTGAAGTTGCTACTCTTCCTCTTCCTTCGTTTCCATCTAGTTTTTAATCAAATAACTTTGTTTTTTGTGTATTTTTCCCAGTGAGGTAAATCTAGTAAGTAAAAGTGAATCAGACACGTTTGAAGTGACTGAACTCAGTATTGCAGCTTCATTCATAGAGAAAACCAGACCGACCTGAATCTCTGCTCTCTGTTTGCTCCAAAGCCGACAGCAGATTTCCTCTCTGAAAGGTTGGAAATGCAGAATCAGTCATAAAGAAACATTAAAACAAGTCTTATTGTTATGTTGTTGCACTGTCCATCTTTGTATACAGTTTGTATGTGTGTGTACAAAACAACAATCCTCTCATCAGGCTGAAATCAGCCTTTTATTATCATTATATTACACATCTATTTAGATTTTTCCCCATGTTTTTCCTGTGTTTTTCCCATATTTTCCCATGTTTTTCCCATATTTTTCCCATATTTTTCCCATGTTTTTCCCATATTTTCCCATGTTTTTCCCATGTTTTTCCCATATTTTTCCCATATTTTTCCCATGTTTTTCCCATGTTTAACAGGCTTACTGCAGATCTCGAAACTCGGGGTTGGAGGCAGAGATCGATGTGTCGCCTGTAGTCACTCAGAGGAACAGTTTTCTGACAGATGTAACACTTCTCCTGGTTGCTGAGGATCAAATTCAACCACAGTCAGAAGGAGAAAAGCTTCCTTTTTAAATCTTAAACCCGTCAGTTCATTTTTCTGACCTGCAGACGTCGTTGGTGGCCTCAGCAGTTTGTTCTGCTCTCCTCCATCTCTTCCCACGAGGCTTCAGAGACTCTGTGCAGAAGAGGGAAAGGTGTTTTAAACCATCAGATACTTCTTAAATGTATTCATATTCCTTAAACTTTCTGCCTGCTGTGATGTTCTTAGGTCAAAATGTCCAGATTCCAGTCCGACCTGACGGTGGCAGTGTTGTCTCACTGTTTTCAGGACCTGAACTCTGGTTTAATGTTTAAGTAACTGCAGCTGGTTTCAGGTTCAGTTCAGAGCAGCTAAAAACATTTCTTCCTCTTTCATTTCTCTACCAATAACATTTATGGTTCGCAGCAACAGTTGCAAAAGAAGAAGTTCATTTGAGTGGATGAACAGAAAATGTAACAGATATCAGAAACTAGAACCCGCTTGTTGTTTTGGTGTTTTGGGACACAAACCGTCACCTTTGAAACGGTGGCTTTCGGGCCTCCTCTCGCTCAGGACGGCCACCTCTCCATCGCAGTACGCCGCGTGCATCTCGATCTCGGCGGCGGGGAAAGACGCCTGACAGATGGGGCAGTCGACCGAGGCTTCTGGGCTGTGAGAGACGACGGCTGGTTCCAGATCAGGAGAAGCTGATCTTGGAAAACTTCTGTCCTTGACCTCCTCCACATATGGACGCCTCCTGTCCTCCTTTACTTCCTCACCTTCTGCCACAGTTTGTCCTCCAGCAGCGCTGCTGCAGCCGGGGATATCTTCCTTCATATCGTCATCTGTCGGGGATGAAAAATAAATGCACTTCCAGAATCAGCTGTTCGCTTGATCTGACACCACCTGGAGGATAAAACGTGTGGGTTTCTGTTTTATTACCATCAGCCAGCTCCTCCTGAGGCTCGTCCCCAGCCGGAGAATCGTCTCTGAGGATAATCTCGGTCAGATCAGGACTTTTAGGCTGCAAAATGAGGAGAAACTTCTGAAAACAAAGCTGCTGTCGCAGGACTTTACTTTTCATATCAACTTGTTTCCTTCAGCAGAGACGCTCCCGCTGAGCTGACCCATCTGAACAATGTGTTTCTCCTCCGTACCGCGGCTCTTGAATGCAGTTTGAAACATTTCTCTGCAGCTGGACTCACCTCAGCTGCAGCGTCGGTGACGATCGTCAGATCTTGTGTGCTGTCGTCACTCAGCTGCGTCTCTGTTGTCACAAACAGGACAAACCAGTTCAAGGGTTAGGGTTAGGAGATCCCCCAGTAAACAGCAGCATGTGAACACACGTGATCCATCCGAGGCTGCTAAAAAGAATTAGGGCTGGCGTATAGCACATCTTTAAGCAGCGCCAGCCAGACTTAAAGTGGACATTTTATAGAAAACGTTCGGCCACAACCTCACATCGTGCTGCATTCACTGAACCTCAGAATGGGGAAGTTGGAACTTTTCTGCTTTGTTGCTTTATTATTAAGAGCATTTTCAAACTTATAATTAGGGCTGGGCAACGATTAAATTTTTTTATCTAATTAATCACATGATTTCCCTGATTAATCACGATTAATCAGGGAAATGCATTTGTACACATTTGTGTGTTTTGCCTTTAAGTGATATTTTAGACTGGAACTAATATGATGACAAGACAATTCAACTTGGCTGTAAATGCAGGAGTTTTTTTTTAAATTATTTTGAAATACGTGCTTTTATGTTTCATCCATCCATCCATTATCTGCCGCTGCTCCGGGGATCGGGTCGCGGGGGCAGCAGCTTAAGCAGAGAAACCCAGACGTCCCTGTCCCCGGCCACTTCCTCCAGCTCTTCTGGGGGGACCCCGAGGCGTTCCCAGGCCAGCCGAGAAACATAGTCTCTCCAACGTGTCCTGGGTCTTCCCCGGGGCCTCTTCCCAGCTTTTATGTTGAAACAAGTAAATTGATTATTGATTATTTATTGGTGCCAGCGACAATGCTGAGAATGCTATTTCTTTAATGATTACAACAGCTAATGTTGTCTTTTACTTTGTTTACTCGAACATTTAGTTCTACGGTGTTGATGTGGCGTTAATAAACATCTGTGAAAAGAACCGTAGTCTCGCATCCAATCAATTGGCGGCATATTGGCAGAGTTTACAGATGACTTTGGTTCTGTCGACTCCGCCGTCTGGAAGAACTTTAAAATGAAAATGGCCGAGTAAACGTTCCGTACCCTTCTCCATGTTTGGTGGATCCGGCGATTACTTTCTTTTCCGGTTCCACAGCAGACTTTTACAATAATAAAATAAATAATAAAACCTGAGTTAATGCGCGATAAAATATTTATCGCGCATTAAATAATTAACAAGTCAACGCGATAATAACGAGTTAACTCGCCCAGCCCTAATATTAATATTTTAAAAATACACTAATGACCTTCATCAACCTTGTTTATTAGATCAAGAATGACTGATAATTACGTGGTAAACAGCTGCCTGACATGAAATACAGAAGATGAGGTTGATAAACTTCCCAAATGTTCCCAGTATGAAGCTGGAAAGTTGGAAATCGATTACTTCTGTTACTGAATACAGAGCTGATCAGCAGAAGGTTCTGATGTTGGCCTCTTTGGACGGTAAAGTCCAGAGTTTATAGAGTCAACATGTGACGACCATTTCTCTCCGTCATCGTTCCTATCTGAGGCGATTTAACAACGTACCCAGTTCCAGTCATGACTCGGGAAAACCAACCGTCTGTGGTCGCAGGATATTTACTATAGTTCTCTCACACGCTAACAATCTTCGGGTATTAATGAGTTTAATTTGTGTCCAAACGTAGGTTTGCAGGGAAGCCAGAAGCTGGAGGATAAATATCAAATAAGGCGCTACCAGAGTTACGAGTTACATTTACTTGAGTAAGTTTTTGAAAACATTATACTTCTAGGAGTAGTTTTAAATCTTTATACTTTTTACTTTTACTTGAGTAGATGTGTGCAGCAGAAACTGTCCTTTTACTCCGCTACATTAGGCTACAATGAGCTGGTTACTTCTCTTCTTACCTCTTTGGTATTCTACGCCTCATTATTTTTATCCCCCCGCGTACGCCTCATTTTAATGTTTTATTCTGACAGAGAGAGAGACTTCCGCCAAAGGCTCTACCACCTGACTGTGTTCCACCAATCAGACGCAGCCGTGCAGTCTGGTCACGTGACCATACTCAATCTCAGCGGCGGGACGGGTTAGCTTTAGCATTAGCAGTCGTAGCAAACAAACAAAGAAACAGATGAAAAATGTCAGAATCAACAGTGGAAAATGCAGACACAGACGAGGCCTCATACTGAAAGCATGTTTACCTTACAAAGAGTGAGAAACAGCAGCTACATTATGTGTCTTCTGTGTCAACCAAAACAAACGCACATTTCAGCAGAAACTCAACATCTAACTTGAGGAAACATGTAGCGGTAAGTTTCCTAAGCTCGTTTTTTCCCCCATGGATAGGTGAAAGTTTGTTTTTTAGGTTACATATGGGTTACATATGTTTTAAACATTTCCTAAGTCTCTTTTATTTTTTATTGAAGTTCTTGAATTTACCTAGATTATTTTAATTTAAGCTATTTTGTAATTAATTAATTCATTTTAATTTATTTTATCAATTGGATGAACTCTAATTTGCCTAAAGATGATTATTTAGTATGTTTGTCTGTCTGATTGAATGCTTGTGTTAACAAATAAATCAGATCAGTACAATTTTTGGCTGCTCTACCCACCTCATCCTAAAGTCAGGAGCTGTAAAACATGTCTGAAAGAGAAGCTTCTGTAGTTCCTGTGGTGTCTGGGTTCAGTTCAAGACTTCAGGAGATTGTAGCAACGTCTTAAACAGAATTTGTCTTCTTTAACTTAATATTTCTTTACGTGAAGTTAAATCAGCTTTCAGAGACGATTATAAAGTGATCATCGATCGTTTACAACTGGTCTGTGTTCATGAGAAGCTCTTCGGCGCAGCGATGTGACCGTGTGGGAGTATTTTTAGGACTTCTTTCTGTAACTAATAAAGCAAACATCAGTACCTGGACAAACCTCACAGTCATCAACGGCCATCTGCTCATCATCTCTCTCATTATCGTCTTCTTCGTGCTTTTCTTGCAGCTCCTCTTCCTCCTTCTTGCCGTCTTCCTCCGCCCTGACCAGAGAAGAATCGTCCGCTTCCGTCGTTTTGTTACCTCTCAGTCTGAGACCTCGTCTGAAATCACCATCAAACACTCATGAGATCAGAGAAGAGCATCAGTAAAATAAAACTGATGGACAAACACATAACCGGTATTTTTAGGGCTGGGCGTGTTAACTCGTTATTATCGTGTTAACTCGTTAATTATATAACGCCAATAAATATTTTATTGCACATTAACGCAGTTTTTTTTTTCTTTTAATTATTTTTTGGGGCTTTTGTGCCTTTCATGGATAGGAAAGTTCAGAGAGACAGGAAGCAGGGGGCAGAGAGAGGGGGAATGACACGCAGCACAGGACGGTCCGATGTGAGACTCGAACCGGGGCCAGCTGCAGCGAGGACTACAGCCTCTTGTACACCAAGATTCCAGAGTTTATTGTCATTGTCAAAAAAGCCAACGAAATTTAGTTTGGAGTACAAACACAGTAGTAGTAGATCCAAAGTGACAAAGTGCATCAAAGATAAAAGTGACACCAGTGCTTGATTCCCTCCTTCCCCCATCCCGCTTACAACAAAGTGCAACAGAATTTTAGGTGCTTGCTACCCGCCCCCCTCACACACACACACACACCCATACATTTAAATAAATAAACAACAACCTTTCAGCCCCAGTATAAATAAAGAATTAAACGTTAACGTTTAGGCAGTAGTGATTGGTTCCAAAGTCTTATGGCTTGAGGGTATAGGCTGTTGGCCAGTCTTTTAGTCCGGGTCTGAAGGGACCTGTACCTTCTACCTGAGGGCAGCAGTTGGAAAAGGTTATGAGCAGGATGGTGGCAGTCACGCAGGATGTTCTGCACTCTCCGTAGACAGCGCGTGGTGTAGATGGTACTGAGCTCTGGGAGAGGCGTTCCAGTGATTTCCCCCGCTGTTTTCACCACGCGCTGGAGTGCATGCTGGTCTGCTTTGGAGGAGCTAGAGAACCACACCAGGAACCCATAAGTCAGAACACTGCTGATGGCACAGTTGTAGAAGTTCACCAGCAGTGGTCTGGGGATGTCGTAGCTCCTCAGCTTCCTCAGGTAGAAAAGGCGTTGTTGGGCCTTTCCTGTTGCTGAGGCAATGTGAGTGCTCCAGGACAGGTCCTCCGCTATGGTCACCCCCAGGAATTTAAAACTGCTGACCCTCTCCACCGCCTCTGAACCAATGGTGAGAGGTCTGTGGTTTTCAGTAGTGCTGGGCGGTATGACCAAAAATCAGGGTTTCTGCAGGGTTTAGTCAGTCAAATTTAAGACAATTTAAGACCTTTTTATGACCATGATAATTTAAATTTATGACCTACACGAATTATGAGAAATAACTTTAGTCGATTCCTTTAAAAAAAATCTTTTTTTTTTTATTCACTTAACAACTGTCAACAACTGTACCATGTACAACTATAATAACTGTTACAACTGTAACAACTGTAAACTGTACCACTGTAAATTAACAACTACTGTCTACATGCGTCTCAGTTCGTCCCCTTTAACGGTGACGTTAAATTAGCTCAGCCAATTTTTCCTTGCTTGCCCGCCTGAGGGCATTTGATTTTGAAAGGAGCTGGGCCATATTTGACCCCGATTTGCCCTCAGCTTCCTCTGCCAGCATGTCAGCCTCTCTGGCGAGACATTGCACTTTTCTAGTTCAAGTTCAAGGAAGTATCACCATGTATTGACTAGGCCTGCATGTTTATCAAGTATATCCATGAGGACTGTTTCTGACAATATACCCACCCCATGCAGTTGATGAAACAAATTAAACTATTATGGCCAGGATTGTATTCTATTCTATTTATAGCCGGGCCTCAAATAATAGCTGGGTGCATGGTCTATTCGGGCAATAAAGGCCGGCCCCAAAATACAAGCTGGGGTAATAACTGCCTACCAGGGCTGTCAGTTGTTCGGAAAAGTTCGGCAACGTCTTCGTTCCCGCTGTACGACTGGTGTTTCGTAACGGTGTTCAACACCCACAGGACATCCGCTTTCGACGTGGATGTTGATCCGAAAGCAACGTGTGTGGCGGCTGGAGCGTGACTAACGGAATGCTGTGCTGAGCTTGGACCGGGTAGTGACGGAGAACAAAAATGAGTGATGGCCTGTAACCGCTGCAAACCTTGTACACAGATTTTATGCCTCTCTGATTTAGCATGTGAATTCAAGGCTTTAATGCCTAAACTGGAGAGCTCCAATGTCTTTTTGCACAGAGTGCAATAGGCTTGGTATCTATTGTTCGCGACGGACTTAAGCCAATTCTTAAAGGACAAGACCGTTTTTTTTACAATGGGACCTTGATTTCACATTATAACATGATGTTCTACTCACCCCTGCTTGTTGTTGGTAATTTGGAGCTGTTCCGAAGATATTCGAGAGGCGTCTGGCTGCTCTCTTGAGATATTCGGCCATGAAACGGTTTCCTATGGGCAATGTTATACAGGCACAAACTACGCTGTTTATAATTAATTGAATTCCAATTGGCTTGAATTGGACTTACTATCTAAGTGCCTTGAGATGACATTTGTTGTATTTGGCGCTATATAAATAAAAATGAATTGAATTGAATTGAATAATTTATTAATTACTGTACACTAGCACTGATAACGTGGAGGTGCGTCGCTTACTTAAAAAAATCCGGGTTACTGTAATTTTGAATTTTAGCCGAATGAATAAATAGGCAGCAGGTCTGTGGGCTGTCTGTGTCGTCAGTATACCCACTTTACGACAAAAAAAACTCCAACTCCATGGCGATAAGCAAACTGCAGGGGGTCCTGATATGTGCTGGTTTGCTTACACAGGTGGGTCAACAGGAGTCTCTCCAGGACCTTCATGATGTGGGATGTCAGGGCAACAGGTCTGTAGTCATTGATATCTGAAGGGTGGGTTTTCTTTGGTACCGGAACCAGACAGGATGTCTTCCACAACAGTGGTACCTTCTCTTGGGTCAAGCTAAGGTTGAAAAGGTGTTGCAGAATCCCACAGAGCTGCTCTGCACAGGCCTTCAGGACTCGGGGGCTGACACCATCTGGACCTGCAGCCTTGTTCCGGTTCAGTCTCTCCAACTGCCTCTTCACCTGACTTCTAGAAACAGAAAAGTGGGAGGGGGAGGCAAAGGGGACAGCAGCATCTCCTGATTGGGTTGATGACAAACTAGTGGAAGCAGAAGAATCCATGACTGAGGTGGAGGTGGAGATGTTACAGGAAAGCTGTGGGTCAGAGGAGGGTGGGATGTCTCTTTGGCTGGGAACAGGAGGGGAGGATGGTGAGCTTGTTCCTGAACTGAACCTGTTGAAGAATGTGTTCAGCTCATTTGCTCTGTCCAGACTTCCATCCATCCGATCCTCCCTCTGCTTGAGGCCTGTGATCTTCTTCATTCCTGACCACACATCTCTGATATTGTTCCTCTGCAGTTTACTCTCAAGCTTCTTTCTATACACCTCCTTGCTCTCTCTGATCTTGACTTTGAGCTGCTTCTGTATACTCCTCATTAACTCCCTGTCTCGCTCCCTAAAGGCTCTTTTTTTCTTGTTCAATAGTTCCTTTAGCTCACTGGTGATCCAGGGTTTGTTATTAGGGAAGCATCTCACTATTCTGGTGGGGATGGTGTTGTCCACACAGAAGTTTATATAGTCAGTCACACACTCAGTCATGGCATTAATGTCCTCTCCATGTGGCTTACAAAGAGAAATCCAATTGGTTGCATCAAAACAACCCTGTAAGGCTTCTTCAGCATCATATGACCACTTTCTAACAGTCCTTTTTGTGACAGGTAGCCTCTGGACAAGGGGTTTATATGCTGAACAGAGAAAAACAAGGTTGTGATCTGATTTACCCAGGGGAGGTCTTGATTTGGAAATGTATGAATCCTTGACATTTGTGTAAAACAAATCCAATGTCTTGTTTTCTCTGGTAGAGCAGCTGACAAACTGTTGAAAAGTTGGCAGTGTAGCAGAGAGTGAGGCATGATTAAAATCACCAGATATTGCCACAAAAGAATTGGGGTGTTGAGTCTGTATCTTAGCAACAACGGAACTGATGACATCACATGCAGTGTCGGCAACAGCTGAGGGTGGAATGTAAACAGCCACCAAAACAACACTGTTGAACTCTCTTGGCAAATAATATGGACGAAAACCTACTGCCAATAGCTCAATGTCAGGACTGCAGAGACGACTCTTCACAGTAACATGTCCTGGGTGACACCATCTGTTGTTGACAAGCACTGCCAATCCACCCCCTTTCCTTTTCCTGCTACTCTTTATATCTCGATCTGCTCGTACAGTCAGGAAGCCCGGCAGAGAGACGCTGGAGTCGGGTATATGATCCTGCAGCCATGTCTCAGTAAAACACATAATGCTACATTCCCGATATTCTTGCTGAGTCCTTGTCAAGGCTAAAAGTTCATCCAACTTGTTAGCTAACGATCTTACATTTCCCATGATGCAGGATGGCAGAGATGGTTTGAACTTCTTCTTTCTTTCTCTCCTCTTTGCTCCTGCTCTGCATCCACGACGCCTCCTTTTCAATTCCAGTGGGATTTCTGGCTTCAGTTGTCGAATTATTTCTGCTTTTCCAATGTTATTCAGCTGCTCCCTGTTGTAAACCACCTTGTTGCTATGGTGATGCATCATGACAAAAGAGTAAAATATACAAAAGTATTGGGAAAAATTAATCCAGCTGCACAGCATCCAAGGCAGGAAGGAACAGTTGTCCAAAAAATGCAATTTCTTCCAAGAAATAACAGGAATGAAATTTAGAAAAAAAGAAAAATCTCAATGTGAGGTACAGAGCTACTCCAACATGCTGCCACCCTCAGCAGCGCATTCTAGAACAATTAAATCATTAAATAAATCAAGGGCCCAATGTCAAAAAAACGGTCTTGTCCTTTAAACGCACCGTCTTCTAGCCATAACACGTTAAATGTGCACTTTCCCATTGTGATACGCCGATAGGTTCACTAATCCACTAAGACAGTAAAAGCTAAGACACAATACGAGCTAGGCTAAGTAGACCTTGCGACCATAGACCAAGGCTACATGATCAGAACACCGGCAGTGAAGCTCTGAAGTTCGTGGGGCTTTCTATGGGAGTGCTACACTGGCGCATGGATCTTGAAGTTCACGCGATACCACCCAGACTCCTCAGGCAGAACTGCAACAGTAGCCTAGCTTGCTATCTAGCTTGCTAGGCTACTGCAACAGGCGAAACGGATGAATTCCGCCACCAGCGTATGGGCTCGAGGTGGAGAGGCGATGGTAGAACTAATGAATGAACGAGCATATAAATTTAAGACGTGGCGAAATGTAATTTATGACCTTGTATGGAAAATCTGGATGTTTTTATGACTTTTTATGGCCTAAAATTCTTCTTATTAAATTTATGACGTTTTATGACATTTTATGACTCCGCGGAAACCCTGAAAAATACATATCACGGTATTTTTTCACGGTATCACGGTATTTTTTTTTCATGCATAATTAGGTGTTCACAGCATTTTCTACAGATTGAGAACAGAATTACTGCAGTAGATTAATTTAGGATGGTCTATTTTACCGTCATAGAATAACGCCCCACAAAATGATGCTGTTTACACAGAAGTGCTATTCATGATTCTAATGAAGTGAGAAATCGGAACGCAAACACAATTGCAGTCAAAATACAGAACTTTTACTGTGCAAATTTCAAACTTCTTTTATGAAAATCAATACAAAAAAGTAGTGCAACTTGCAATAATTATATTTTTGCATCAATATGAGGCATTCACATTCAAATAAATTAGGTGAGCAAACGCGTCTGGAAGTGACATTTGGCTCGACTTTTCTTTTGCTTTCCCCGTGTTACCTGGAGATGTGGCGGGTGCTGACCTTAACTTCATGCATTCTTGATATTCTAAGACATACTTACGGCTAAGGTGAATGAGCAAATTGTTCGTTGCCACCTCCAGCGACAACTGTAGCCCGACAACACTTGCATAAAATGGTTGTTTGGTCGACTTTGGATTTTTTTAAACCAAAAAACTTCCAAACTACAGACACGGCTCCTTTTTTTGGCACAAGTTCTTCTGTGTCAGCATGTTCTACTAGTTCTGCAGCTTCGATTTCGGAACTTTCCATGTCTATCCTATCCACCTTCACCTTCACATAACGCAAGTGCTTATTACCACCTCGCACCCATAGACAGGAAACATGCGTGTTGAGAAGCACAACACTGAAAAGGGTCCCGTCTCAAACAATGTCGCGCGACGCAGCATTCCCCCCGTTGTGTAATCAAATACACCGGTATGGCGGTATATTAAAAATTCATATCATAACGAAATTATAAACCGGTATTCGGTGTGAACCGGTATACCGCCCAGCACTAGTTTTCAGGGTGTTTTTTTCGAAAGTCCACTATCATTTCTTTGGTCTTTTTGGTGTTAAGGGCAAGGTTGTTGCTGTCACACCATGAGGCCAGATGTTGCACCTCTGTCCTGTAGTCCCTCTCATCGTTGTTAGTAATGAGGCCGAGGACGGTGGTGTCGTCTGCGAACTTAACGATGCGGTTGGAGGGGGAAGAGGCAGAGCAGTCATGAGTGAACAGGGTGTAGAGCAGAGGACTTAACACACACCCCTGGGGCACACCGGTGTTAATGGAAAGAGTGGAGGAGATGTTGTTGCCCACTCTGACCCTCTGTGTATGATTGGTAAGGAAGTCCACAGTCCAGTTGCACAGGGTGGTGTTAAGTCCCAGTTGGTGGAGTTTGTGGCGGAGTCTGTAGGGCCGGATGGTGTTGAATGCCGAACTGTAGTCCACAAAGAGGAGACGAGCGTAGGTGTCTTTGCACTCCAGATGCTCCAGTAATGTGTGGAGCACGATGGCGATGGCATCCTCAGTGGAGCGGTTTTCCCTGTAGGCAAACTGATGTGGGTCATGTGATGGTGGGGTTGCAGCTTTGATGTGTTTTAGGACCAGTCTCTCCATGCACTTGGCGGGGATGGGAGTCAGTGCCACAGGCCTGTAGTCGTTCAGACCTGTGACATGGGACTGTTTGGGGAGGGGGACTATTGTGGCGGCTTTGAAGCGGGCTGGGGCGCCTGCTCAACCCACTACGCCACAAACCACCCCTGTTTTATTATTTATTTTATTATTGTAAAAGTCTCTTGCTCACAGGCTTTTATTTTGTAAAAGTCTGTTGCTGTCTGCTGCGGAACCGGAAAAGAAAGTAATCGGCGGATCTACCAAACATGGAGAAGGGTACGGAACTTTTACTCGGCCATTTTCATTTTAAAGTTCTTCCATACGGCGGAGTCGACAGAACCAAAGTCATCTGTAAACACTGCCAAGTTGAATTGTCTTCTCAGCGTAGAAGTTCCAGTATCACTTAAAGGCAAAACACACAACTGATAGCAGCAAGTCATTCAAGGAAACAGACAGTGGAGCGAGGCTTCTACATAAAAACTACATCAAGATGCTGATGTTAAAAGTGTGTTTGCACAACAAATGTTATGGCACTTTCATATGGCAGCACATTTAAAAACTAAATGCTAAAAGCTATACGCTACTTTTGGATTCATTTTTGGGTTTTGCGTACAAATGCGATTAATCGCGATTAATCAGGGAAATCGTATGATTAATTAGAGGAAAAACATCAAATCAAAGACAAGCAGCTGAATATTCTGACTTTGTTTTCTTCTCTGATCAAATGGAAGAAAGAAAAACACGACCAGCTCTTAGTTTCAGCTCCTCTGAGTCCAGTTCCAGCTTTCTGACTGTGAACAACCAGCATCAAACCAGAATGTTGAGCTGTTAAATCTGTGAGCAGAATAAAATCTGCTGTTGGATGGAAAGCTGATGCAGAAAGACCCGAAGGTGAAACAACACACAGCCTTCAGGGCTCGGCTTCAACAGACCATTAAAGTCAATAAAGATTTCCAAGGCATCACGCTCTCATTAGCTCGATTCAGCTCCTCTGATCAGTGTGCAGCTGCAGAAAATGAACTATGAGTAAGTATATATCTTATATTCTGTGCTCCAGACCAACGATGAGCGCTAATAAAACAATGAGATTAGCACGTAAAGTTTCCTTATCGGCTTGAAAAACTTTAAAAAGTGAAACACGTTGCATTAAAAATGCAATAAAGGCTCCATAAGTAAAATATGTACAATATTTAATAACTGCGGCATGCTGTGGGGTGCAGAAATATCACAGAGAGAAGAAGTGAAGCTACAGTTTTTACACTTTTCTGACTCGTTCTTCCCTGTTCGTCTTTCAGTTTGGAGAATCTTTATCTTATTTATCGTTGTTTAGCCTTCAATAACACTCTGAAAGGTTTCTAATGTGACACAAAAGCAGGTTTTTACCTCCGAGGAAGGTGATGATGAGGGGAGGCAGCCGACTCCTCGGGTGACGGGCATTTCTGAGAAAGATAAATCAAAAACAGGAAGAAATACCGATGAATTATCTGAGATTAGAGCTGAAATACGACTTTTTAAATCACAGACAGAGTAAAGCTGTCATCAGTGGATCTTTAAGGTATATAAGGTCGGATTGTAACCCCACCTCTGGCTGCGGCAGCACGGCCTCCCCCCATTCCGCCTTCCTCAGCAGACGCCTCTGAGCCTCTTTCAGACTCTTCTCGTAAACCTCCATCTGAGCCACGATCACCTAAGAGCAACAAAAGATTAACAGCAAGAAAAACACGGATTAACTGAATGTTACAGCCCAAACAGTCACAAACATGTCAGCAAACGGTTTTATTTCTCATGAAAAGTGGAACATTTCTGCAGAACAGCCAGAGCTTGGCTGCAAGATCCCATTTATACGCTTAGAGCGTTCAGCAGAGATTCGGACCCGACGCATGACAGCCAACTTTCCTCTTCTCACAGAAAGCTGTTGTTGTGCAGCCGAACAGTTCGCAGTGTTTGGCTGTGTTCGAAACCGCATACTTCTCCTACTTCTCCTACTACTCATACTAACTTTTTGAGTTAGTATGCGACTTTGAGTCAGCGAGAAGTTCCTGGATGCATTCTAGATTCTCCGAAATGTTGGGTATGCATCATGAGATAACTACTCATTCTCAAACTACCCAAGATGCAACGTAACGTGACGTCGCCGATCGTCATTTCCTGTCAAAACGGCAGTTTCAAGCTAGCTAAAACGAGGGTAGATTCACTTCCTGTCTTCAAAACAAAAGCACCGATTGTGCCGGTTTGGTGAGCATGTGAGAGCGACGTTGTCGCCGTCTCCCGTAACTCAACTTTGCAAAAACCCGTATCTGTCTAATACCCTCAACGACCCAAGTACTTTATAAACTCAGTATAACTTTTAGTCATCAGGAACAATGTCAAAAGCAACGAAACAGTCAAAGAAGAGCAAGAATGAAACTCCGAGTGTCTGCGCTAACACATGCCTAACTAGCATCGAAGGCCTGCTGGAAAAACATAGAGCCAGCATAGCGACGGATCTTAAAAACTCCTTCGCTGCCCTGGAGTCAAGGCTAGAAAAGATGCAGACCATGGTGTCAGACCATGGACAACGTATCATCTCACTGGAAACCAGTGCCGAGTCAGATGATCAGCGTATTGGTACTCTGGAGGCGAGGTTGGTAACTTTGGCCGATAGCAACAAGAAGCTACTAACAAAGACGTTGGACCTGGAAAGCCGGAGCCGCAGGAATAATATCTGAATCATTGGCCTCCCAGAATCAATCGAAGGGTCCACACCCACCATGTTTTTCTACAATATCAGGGAGACCCCGTCCAGATCTTCGAAAACTACGCTCCGGAGGTGGTCCAAGAATGCGCAAAATACCGGTCGGTGATGGCAGAACTATACAACTTCTCTCTCAAGCCTGCACTACTCTTCCTGGCTCGCCTTCAGGTAACACTCAACGGCGGGAAAAAGAAGAGGCTTTCCTCCCCAGAAGAGGCCGCGGCGTTCGCTTCAAGCTACAAACAGAACTCTAGGTCTGACTAGCTTGAGCAGCTAGGCTAGGCATACACTACACCAAGGCAGCCGTTCACCTGCAGTCTGTTCACTAGCAGCCTGTTCAGCAGCAGCCTGTTCACCAGCAGCCTGTTCACCAGCAGCCTGTTCACCAGCAGCCTGTTCACCAGCAGCCTGTTCACCAGCAGCCTGTTCACCTGCAGTCTGTTCACCTGCAGTCTGTTCACCAGCAGCCTCTTCACCTGCAGCCTCTTCACCTGCAGCCTGTTCACCAGCAGCCTGTTCACCTGCAGCCTCTTCACCTGCAGCCTCTTCACCAGCAGCCTGTTCACCAGCAGCCTGTTCACCAGCAGCCTGTTCACCAGCAGCCTGTTCACCTGCAGCCTGTTCACCTGCAGCCTGTTCACCTGCAGCCTGTTCACCAGCAGCCTGTTCACCAGCAGTCTGTTCACCAGCAGCCTGTTCACCAGCGGCCTGTTCACCAGCGGCCTGTTCACCAGCGGTCTGTTCACCAGCAGCCTGTTCACCAGCAGCCTGTTCACCAGCAGCCTGTTCACCAGCAGCCTGTTCACCAGCAGCCTGTTCACCAGCAGCCTGTTCACCTGCAGCCTCTTCACCTGCAGCCTGTTCACCAGCAGCCTGTTCACCAGCAGCCTGTTCACCAGCAGCCTGTTCAACCGCAGCCTGTTCAACCGCAGCCTGTTCACCAGCAGCCTGTTCACCAGCAGCCTGTTCACCAGCAGCCTGTTCAACCGCAGCCTGTTCACCAGCAGCCTGTTCAACCGCAGCCTGTTCACCAGCAGCCTGTTCACCAGCAGCCTGTTCACCAGCAGTCTGTTCACCAGCAGCCTGTTCACCAGCAGCCTGTTCACCAGCAGCCTGTTCACCAGCAGCCTGTTCACCTGCAGCCTGTTCACCTGCAGCCTGTTCACCAGCAGCCTGTTCACCAGCAGCCTGTTCAACCGCAGCCTGTTCACCAGCAGCCTGTTCACCAGCAGCCTGTTCACCTGCAGCCTGTTCACCAGCAGCCTGTTCACCTGCAGCCTGTTCACCAGCAGCCTGTTCACCAGCAGCCTGTTCACCAGCAGCCTGTTCACCAGCAGCCTGTTCACCAGCAGCCTGTTCAACCGCAGCCTGTTCACCAGCAGCCTGTTCACCAGCAGCCTGTTCACCTGCAGCCTGTTCACCAGCAGCCTGTTCACCTGCAGCCTGTTCACCAGCAGCCTGTTCACCAGCAGCCTGTTCACCAGCAGCCTGTTCACCAGCAGCCTGTTCAACCGCAGCCTGTTCAACCGCAGCCTGTTCAACCGCAGCCTGTTCACCAGCAGCCTGTTCACCAGCAGCCTGTTCACCAGCAGCCTGTTCACCAGCAGCCTGTTCACCTGCAGCCTCTTCACCTGCAGCCTGTTCACCAGCAGCCTGTTCACCAGCAGCCTGTTCACCAGCAGCCTGTTCACCAGCAGCCTGTTCAACCGCAGCCTGTTCAACCGCAGCCTGTTCACCAGCAGCCTGTTCACCAGCAGCCTGTTCACCAGCAGTCTGTTCACCAGCAGCCTGTTCACCAGCAGCCTGTTCACCAGCAGCCTGTTCACCAGCAGCCTGTTCACCTGCAGCCTGTTCACCTGCAGCCTGTTCACCAGCAGCCTGTTCACCAGCAGCCTGTTCAACCGCAGCCTGTTCACCAGCAGCCTGTTCACCAGCAGCCTGTTCACCTGCAGCCTGTTCACCAGCAGCCTGTTCACCTGCAGCCTGTTCACCAGCAGCCTGTTCACCAGCAGCCTGTTCACCAGCAGCCTGTTCACCAGCAGCCTGTTCACCAGCAGCCTGTTCACCAGCAGCCTGTTCAACCGCAGCCTGTTCACCAGCAGCCTGTTCACCAGCAGCCTGTTCACCAGCAGTCTGTTCACCAGCAGCCTGTTCACCAGCAGCCTGTTCACCAGCAGCCTGTTCACCTGCAGCCTGTTCACCTGCAGCCTGTTCACCAGCAGCCTGTTCACCAGCAGCCTGTTCACCAGCAGCCTGTTCAACCGCAGCCTGTTCACCAGCAGCCTGTTCAACCGCAGCCTGTTCACCAGCAGCCTGTTCACCAGCAGCCTGTTCACCAGCAGCCTGTTCACCAGCAGTCTGTTCACCAGCAGCCTGTTCACCAGCAGCCTGTTCACCTGCAGCCTGTTCACCAGGTAAGATGTAAGGTCGCCATTAGGCATACTTTTGACCACAAATGCATAACAGGTTAAATATGTATGACCCTTTATTAATCCTAACTATTATAATATAACAACTTGCGACTGAAAACTCTGTTTTGGACTACTGGTGACTGCTTACTGCGCTAGTCAGTAGCGGTCGCGCAAGCTGTGCCTCTACCTTGGGCACCAAAGACACTTTTCTGCAGCAAACTAAGTTTACTCAGATATTTTATTTTATTGCTGTTTTTGCACATATTTGCAAATTATAATTTTTCGGTTTTACGGAACAACTAAATGTACAAGGGTATTTTGCTTTATCCTTTTTTTTTCTCCTTAAAGCTGCAACTTTTATTTTCTTTTTTACAGAGCTGATAATGTCGAGCATAACCAAGCGTAGACTTGGTTTGCTTTGTTCTGTTCTGAAAGTTCACTTAATACACTAATGGTAAACAAATATATTTAATACTTTACTTGGGTTATTAGTTAACTTTGTAATATTTCACATATTACACAGAATATTTTATTTTATATACTTCACTTCACTTTGGAAGGGTACATCTACGTATCTTGTTAAAGGTAGGGTAGGAGATCCTGGATTTTGAGTCCAGCGAAGCTGCATTTTGAAAATACACAGGTAAAAAGTCCCAACCCTTTTCTTCACTTTCCCCCCGAAGGCACGCCTCTAGAGTACATGAACACGCACGAGCACGAAGGTGCACGAGCGCTGTTCTGACAGCAAGCATCGATCATTGCCGTATTTAGTATTTAGTATATGCTAACTATACGTTTAATAATGCTAGGTGCTAGCCAAGCTGGCTCTAGTTTAGCTTCCTGCCA
This sequence comes from Odontesthes bonariensis, assembly GCF_027942865.1. Lineage (NCBI taxonomy): Eukaryota > Metazoa > Chordata > Actinopteri > Atheriniformes > Atherinopsidae > Odontesthes > Odontesthes bonariensis. Next base: position 35,059,597 of record NC_134521.1, on the reverse strand, counting down.
AGCTTCTGGACGCGTAATTTGTTTACGGAGCAGGGTACACGCACAGGGGGGAGGGGGAGGGAGGAGCAGATTGCAGTTTGATAGACGGCATCAGAATCCAATCATTGTGAACGGTCCGTTCACAATCACAAACCCCTTGTCCAGAGACTACCTGTCACAAAAAGGACTGTTAGAAAGTGGTCAGAGGAAGCTGAAGAAGCCTTACAGGGTTGTTTTGATGCAACCGATTGGATTTCTCTTTGTAAGCCACATGGAGAGGACATTAATGCCATGACTGAGTGTGTGACTGACTATATAAACTTCTGTGTGGACAACACCATCCCCACCAGAACAGTGAGATGCTTCCCTAATAACAAACCCTGGATCACCAGTGAGCTAAAGGAACTATTGAACAGGAAAAAAAGAGCCTTTAGGGAGCGAGACAGGGAGTTAATGAGGAGTATACAGAAGCAGCTCAAAGTCAAGATCAGAGAGAGCAAGGAGGTGTATAGAAAGAAGCTTGAGAGTAAACTGCAGAGGAACAATATCAGAGATGTGTGGTCAGGAATGAAGAAGATCACAGGCCTCAAGCAGAGGGAGGATCGGATGGATGGAAGTCTGGACAGAGCAAATGAGCTGAACACATTCTTCAACAGGTTCAGTTCAGGAACAAGCTCACCATCCTCCCCTCCTGTTCCCAGCCAAAGAGACATCCCACCCTCCTCTGACCCACAGCTTTCCTGTAACATCTCCACCTCCACCTCAGTCATGGATTCTTCTGCTTCCACTAGTTTGTCATCAACCCAATCAGGAGATGCTGCTGTCCCCTTTGCCTCCCCCTCCCACTTTTCTGTTTCTAGAAGTCAGGTGAAGAGGCAGTTGGAAAGACTGAACCGGAACAAGGCTGCAGGTCCAGATGGTGTCAGCCCCCGAGTCCTGAAGGCCTGTGCAGAGCAGCTCTGTGGGATTCTGCAACACCTTTTCAACCTTAGCTTGACCCAAGAGAAGGTACCACTGTTGTGGAAGACATCCTGTCTGGTTCCGGTACCAAAGAAAACTCACCCTTCAGATATCAATGACTACAGACCTGTTGCACTGACATCCCACATCATGAAGGTCCTGGAGAGACTCCTGTTGACCCACCTGTGTAAGCAAACCAGCACATATCAGGACCCCCTGCAGTTTGCTTATCGCCATGGAGTTGGAGTTGAAGACGCTATCATACACCTGCTTCAACAAACCCACTGTCATCTGGACAAAGCAGGCAGCACTGTGAGGATCATGTTCTTTGATTTCTCCAGTGCATTTAACACAATCCAGCCTGATCTGCTTAGTCTGAAACTCCAGAAGACTCAGGTGGAGGCCTCAACAATCACCTGGATTAATGACTACCTGACAAACAGACCACAGTTTGTCAGACTGAAGAATTGTGTGTCTAACCAGGTGATCAGCAGCACAGGAGCACCACAGGGGACTGTACTCTCACCATTCCTTTTCACTCTGTACACTTCAGACTTCCAGTACAAGTCAGACTCCTGTCATCTACAGAAATATTCAGATGACTCTGCAGTTGTCGGGTGTATCAGAGATGGACAAGAAGCTGAGTACAGAGAGCTGGTGGACCGCTTTGTGGCATGGTGTGGGAACAATCATCTCATCTTGAATGTTAACAAAACAAAGGAGATGATTGTAGATTTCAGGAGAAACAAGGTCAGATCAAACCCTGTTTCCATCATGGGAGAAGAAGTGGAGGTGGTTGAGGAATATAAATACCTTGGTGTTCATGTGGACAACAGACTGGACTGGAGACACAACAGTGAAGCCATCTACAAGAAAGGACAGAGCAGACTGTACCTCTTGAGGAAGCTAAGGTCCTTCAAGGTTTGCAACAAGATGTTGCAGATCTTCTACAAGTCTGTTGTTGAGAGCGTCATTTCCTCTTGCGTCATCTGTTGGGGCAGCAGCATCAGAACCAGGGACCTAAAAAGACTCAACAACCTGATAAGGAAGGCTGGTTCTGTTCTGGGGACGACTGTGGAACCTCTGGAGACAATAATGCAAAGAAGGATTTTGCATAAAATCAAGAGAATTATGGACAACCCTGAACATCCTCTCCATGAGACTGTTATCAGAAAACAGAGTCTCTTCAGTCAAAGGCTTCTTCAGTTTGGATGCAAAACGGACCGCTACAGGAAATCTTTCCTGCCCACAGCCATCAGCATCTATAATAACTCTTTGATTTAATTGAGCTACATCAACATTTAATTTCCCTCTGGGATAAATAAAGTATTTTTGAATTGAATTGAATTGAATTGAATTGATTGGATACTGTTTTTCCTAGATTGTACGTTCTAGAGGCCACTAAAACGTTTCATATTTGTGTCAAAACTTTTAATTAATTGGTTGCAATGGGGGTGTGAAGAGTATTTCAAGCAATATGTAAAAAAATGTTCCAGAAAAAGATCCCCTACCCAACCTTTAAAGGTTCAAAGGGTTATGTAAAACATATTATGACACTTGTTGAGTTATGGGCTCTGAGATGACTTCTTGAGGTAAGATGCTTCAGAAAGGGAAGTATGAGCAAGTTAGTTCAGATGACATTTCTAGGGGCTGGGAGGGTTATGAAAGGGAACAAGGGCAGGAGTCCAGGCCTCCTAATAGATGGGGCGGGGGGGTTAGGGAATGGGTTGGTAAAGAGACCCTTTTTGTCTGTTTCTTATGGTTTGTTAAGTTTTTGATGCCTTTTGTTATGATTTCACTTTTCTTCTGCTGCCTTAGAATCGAACTGATAAACTTTCTACCATCCGCTGTAACATGGCTGGCTCATTAGATGGAGGGACCACCGGTGGGCAAATGGTAAGGTTCACTTCCTCAAACACGGGGGGCTTGAATGCCACATTAAAACGAACAAAGATTATGACTCATATCAAAAATCTGAATGCCGACGTGATACTTCTTCAGGAGACACACCTTCTAAAGTCACAGCATGGGAAGTTGAGCCGACCATGGATAGGACAAATCTTCCACTCTCAATTTATTTGTAAAACAAGAGTTACAGCCATATTAATCAAGAAAAACGTTCAATTTGCCCCCAGTAAAATTATCACAGATCCGGAAGGACGTTATACAATTGTCTCCGGTATATTATACCAGAAGCATGTAGTCTTAGCATTGATCTATGCCCCTAATTGGGATGACCAGAGCTTCTTCAATTCAGTAATATCCCTTATTCCCAATCTGGACAACCATACTTTGATTCTCGGTGGGGATTGGAATTGTGTCATTGACCCAGTTCTCGACAGATCAAGCTCCCGAATTATTCCGCCCTCAAAGATGTCACAAACTTTGTCCACCTTCATGGACCAGTTTGGCTACATTGACCTCTGGAGATTCATGTACCCATCTTCTCGTCAATATTCCTTTTTCTCAAACGCCCACCGCTCTTTTCCCCGCATTGACTACTTCCTAGTGGATAAAAAGCTTATCTCCTCACTTACTTCTGTACAATATGTACCCATAACAGTTTCAGATCACTCAGCTGTAGTATTAGATCTTCGTTTTGACCTAAAACCCAAACATTTTAGGTTTTGGCGTCTCGACCCTCTTTTACTTGAAGAAGAAAATTTTTGTAATTATATTTCTGACTCAATCACAGTCTTTTGCGACACCAACAAAAATAAAGAGACCTCCCCGTCATTGTTAAGGGATACCCTGAAGGCTTTTCTCAGAGGCAAGATAATTTCATACGCATCCTATGCTAATAAACGATGCAGAATGCGTAAGGAAGAACTAGAAAAATTAATCGCAGACTTGGACAGATCGCTCGCAGTAACAAATACCTCGGACTTGTATAAAGAGAGACTCAGACTTAAGACAGAACTTGACTTGCTCCTTTCAGCAGAAGCTGAACGACTACTTCTCCGTTCCTATGGATCACTATTTGAACACGGTGACAAGGCTGGGCGCCTCCTCGCTCATCAGCTAAAAGCTAGACAAGCAGCCAACCAAATTATCCAAATTAGAGATGAATCAGGCACAGTATTGACCGACCCAATCAAAATTAATACCTCATTCAATTCATTTTGTCCTCAATTTTACAAATCGGAATCCCCCGGAGATGAAACCCAAATGGACGCCTTTTTTCAAAAACTAGACTTACCAAGAGTTTCAGCTGATGACAATCAGACGCTGGACACTCCTTTGACACTTCCTGAGATAAAAAAAAGCAATAAGCTCAATGAATAGTGGCAAATCACGGGGCCCTGACGGGTACCCCGTTGAGTTTTATAAGCGATTTTCTAACCAGCTGGCCCCTCTACTTCTGGAGATGTTCAACTATTCATCCGGCCATGGCTCTCTGTCAGCCACTTTAACGCAAGCCTCCATTTCCCTCATCCATAAAAAAGACAAGGACCCTCTAAACTGTGCATCATATAGGCCAATTTCCGTCCTCCCAGTAGATGTGAAAATACTTGCGAAAAATTTAGCTCGTCGCTTGGGACTTATTATGCTTTTAGTCATCTCGGACGACCAAACGGGGTTCATTAGCGGGAGGCACTCCTTTTCCAATGTCAGAAGACTTCTCTGCGTCATTCATACTCCATCCTTGGATCAAATTATTGTACTCCTCTTCCCAGGCGTCAGTATGCATGAATACACAGCGCTCTGATCCTTTCCCCCTCTACCGCGGCACACGCCAAGGGTGCCCCCTCTCTCCACTGTTGTTCGCGCTTGCCATCGAGCCATTGTCCATAGCATTGAAATCAGAAGGAGGGTTCAAAGGAATAAGGAGACATGGAGAGGAACATCGGGTTTCGTTGTATGCTGATGACCTGCTCCTATATGTAAGCGATCCCCTGTCAAGCCTTCCACCTATAATCTCAATACTGGGCTCTTTCAGCGTATTTTCCGGGTATAAGGTGAACATCACCAAAAGCGAGTGTTTCCCAATAAATCAATTGGCCACAGAAATTCCAACTCACCTTATACCATTCAAAACTGCTGCGGTAGGCATAAAGTATCTAGGAATAATGGTCACACGATCTATGCGCACACTGAAAGAACAGAACTTCTCGGTTCTGACAGCAGCAGTCAAACAAGATCTTCAAAGGTGGAACCGCTTACCCCTGTCTCTAGCAGGTAGAGTGCAAACAGTAAAAATGAATATCTTACCAAGATACCTTTACCTCTTCCAGTGCCTACCAATCTACCTCCCTCGATCGTTTTTTAATCTTATCAACAGCATCATATCCACATTCATCTGGGCAGGTAAATGAGCCAGAGCAAATAAATCCTTGCTCCAGAGGAGCAGATCATCAGGCGGCCTGGGATTATCCAATCTCCTTGGCTACTATTGGGCGGCTAACGCACAAAAGATATTGCTCTGGCTCACCTCACCTCAACATAGTTGGTGTCAGTTGGAGGTAAACTCATGCTCCACATTCCTCCGGGCACTAGTATGCGGCACCCTCCCCCTTTCTCTCGCAAATTTTACATCTAACCCCATTGTAACTAATACATTAAAAATTTGGATTCGAATCAGGAAACGGTTTGGATGGCTCTCCCTACCTCAAAGTACACCTCTTTGTAATAATCGCCTATTTGTACAAGCCAGGATTGACTCGCGCTTTGCAGCTCTGGAAAATAAAGGCCTGAGATGCCTGAAAGACTTATACATTGACGGACTGTTCGCCAGTTTCAACCAATTACGCTCGACCTTTGGACTAGGTAATACAGACTTTTTTCGCTTCTTCCAACTTCGCGACTTTGCACGAACCTACTCTCCTCAGTTCCCCCAAGCCCCACCCCTCAGCGGTATAGATTTAGTACTCCAGGCTAAATCTCTGCCTAAGGGTCACGTCTTATTTCTTTATAACTTCTTAACACCAACAAATGATACATCTGTACATAAGAGCAGGGCTGACTGGGAATCCAAACTCCAGATAAGCATTTCTGATGCTCTATGGAAAAAAGCGTTGGAAGCTGTTAAATCGTCCTATAGCTGCGCCAGACTTTCTGTTATCCAATTTAAAGTACTCTTTAGACTCCACTATAGCAGAGACAAACTCTTCAAACTTTATCCAGACAGAACTACTGAAGCTTGTGACAGATGCTCTCAGACGCCCTGTAATCTAGCACACATGTTCTGGACATGTTCTAAACTGTCTAACTACTGGCAATCATTTTTTAAGTCTATTTCTGACATCCTAGGAATATCTGTTAGTCCTTCGCCACAGATAGCTATTTTCGGAGTGCCTCCCGATGGACTCGTAACCACATCTTTGCAGAAAAATGTCCTAGCTTTCGCGTCCTTGATTGCACGCAGAAAAATTCTCCTCCTATGGAAATCTTCCCAACCACCCTCCTTTAAACCTTGGCTACACAATTTATTATTTGTACTGAAATTGGAGAAAATCTAATTCAGCCTTAGAGGCCGCCCCGAGAAGTTTTCCTCACAACTGGAAACCGCTACTTGACTATGTTGATAAACTCCCTGCAACTGAAATGTCCCCTGATTCCTTACCCATACCTTGCCTGGTCCACCCCCGACCCGCCACCCCTTAGATTTGACTCTCTGCGAACAGTGGGCTGATCTACTGAATACGCAGAGACGCAGGCAGCAAACAAACAAAAGTGTTATGTTGCAATCCTTGTTTTTCCCTTTTTTATTTTTTTTCTGCCTACTTTATTAACTTACTTAACTGAAGGTAATCATGTTTATGTCTTGTCTTTGTTTTTGGTTTTGTTCTTTTTGTTTTTTTCTCACACTGTTATCCAGCTCAACTGGGTACACTAACCTGTTTATATAAAGTAATAAGGGTCTCTTGGATGGGTGGGATGGGTGTTGGGTTATGCAGAAAATTAAAATGTGACTCTTTTGATGTATTGTTTATTTCAACTGTGAATCAATAAAAATATATATTTTTTTAAATTAAAAAAAAAAAAAAAAGCACCTTTAATGGCTTTCCCTATGATAAAAGGCAACGGGTATTTTATTTTGTGAAAATAACCGGAAGTGCATTGCTCACTATGGCTAGCTTTAGTAGCGCCGAATTCGTGGGAACAAAATTGTAAATAGTTTGTCAGATTTTCAACACGTTGGGGATCTAAACTACTTTCTCGCCTGAAAATGTTTCAAATGTTGCTAAAGTTTACAGAGTTTAGAGCTTAAGCGAAATCAGATTCAGGCCGGCTGATTTCGGCTCAGGCAGGAGCGAAATGCATTGTGGATAAACGCTCTGCATACTGTCTGATCGATGAGTATGCAGTATGTAGTTTGTATTATGCAAGTATATAGTATGTAGTATGTAGTATGTAGTATGGAAGTATGTAGTATGGAAGTATGAAGCAGTATGCAAGTATGTAATATGTAGTATGTAGTATGGAAGTATGAAGTATGTAGTATGCAGTATGGAAGTATGGAGTATGCAAGTATGTAGTATGGAAGTATGAAGTATGTAGTATGTAGTATGCAGTATGGAAGTATGGAGTATGCAAGTATGTAGTATGGAAGTATGAAGTATGTAGTAGTGATGCTCCGATCGATCGGCTGCCGATCATGATCGGCCGATAATGCCCAAAAATAGCCTGATCGGCAATAATATGCCGATCAAAAAACCGATCACGTGACGTAAATTACTAGCTTTTTTTTTTTTTTTTTAACTTAAATTACTAGCGACCACTTTCTAATGTGGTATGTGACGTGTGTACAGAACCGAACAGGCAAAACCTCTACAGTGCATCTCGACAACATGACCTCTCCTGTCTGGAATTTCTTCAAAGTGTGTCAGAAAGATGTGAAACTTACTGCGGTCACGCCATCTGCGCTTCGGAGAGGCACGAAGTTGATTTTTCATTTGTTGGAATACATACACCTGTCATTACTTGGTTGTTTTTTTACTACATTCTTTTTAATGATTAAAACAAAATGATAGAACAAAATTATTGAAGCATATTCAGAATCAAACTAATTTCTGCATAGTCAGATTTGAAAACTTAATTTAGAACCAAATAGGGTTGGGCGATGTCTTCTTAATTGGCATAAGACGATGTTTACAGTGAAACATCGTGATGAACGATGATATCGTCGTCGTCGGGGGGCGGTGGGGGGGGGGTTGGGTGGCTACGACTCATGATCTAATAATAATAATAAAATTATGATAAAATAATAATAATAAAACGGTAGTATATAAGCTACATGGTGATGATTCTACACAGACTTCCCAGGCTTTAGCTGTAAGGGGGAAAAAACACATCCTTCCATTGCGTTTGAATGGCCCGTGCCAGAATGTCACTATCCGGCTGTTCAGCTGCTCCGCTCGTTAACACAAACAGCTGATCGCATGGCCGCAACTCAGTGCATTTAGGCATTTGGAAACTTTCCCAAACTATGGGAAGTAACCAGAGAAAGTAACCAGAGCAGGTTTCCTTTGATGGCAAAAATCGCTAGGAAGTATCTCTGCATATGCGCTACCAGCACGCCTTCGGAAAGAGTTTTCAGCACCGCGGGCAGTGTGGTCACGCCAGTCCACAGCTTATTAAAGCTAGACAAGGTCAATATGTTGTTTTTTTGGCCAGAAACATTGATGTGTAAATATGTTGGAATAGGCTGCACCCGTGTCGGCCCTCTTAACCTTTTAAGTTATTACAGTTTAGCGAGTTTCGGTACAGGCAAGTCATGCTTTATGTTTGTTTGTTTTATTATTTTTCTTGCGCTTATATTTTTATTATTCTTTTCTTTTGGTGTTCTGCTGTGATATCATAGGCCTATAGTGAAGTGCATGACGAATTATTTTAAAGCTTTTGCAGTAAAAAAAAAAAAAAGGTAAATGCCATAGCCATTGTGTTTCGGTTTGATAAAAATAAATAAAAAAATAAAAGTGGGCGTGGCATCACGATAGTTACCATCCATTGTGATGGTGGGTCATAAATGACGATGGACGATGATATCGTCCATCGGCACAACCCTAGAACCAAATCAAAATGTTCTCTGCCGACTCCACCAGATTCTTGTTCTACATGTCCCCAGCTACCTCTGTGGTGATTTTCAAGTCATTCCACTGCATCATTGTTTAATAATCTGATGCTGAAATCCTACCCAATGAATGGTGTATATGGGCAGATTAAAATATTAATAGAAAATAAAAAAAACCAATTGTTTTCTGCAAACTCCACCAGATTCATGTTCTACATGTCCCCAGCTACCTCTGGCGGTTTAATTTCTATAAATGGTGCACTCTCTGCTAGATGAAAGGCATGGAAATGTCAGATTCCTTCCATGATCGGCAATCGGGCAGATCATGATTTTGGTGATCTGTGATCGGTCCAAAAAATGCTGATCGGAGCATCACTAGTATGTAGTATGGAAGTATGGAGTATGCAAGTATATAGTATGTAGTATGGAGCGCCCGTGGCTCAGTGGTTAGAGTCGGTCGTCCAATAATCGGAAGGTTGGCGGTTTGATTCCCACTCTCGCCACTGAAAAAAAAGATTGGTGGAACTGATAGCTTGTCACGGCTGAGGTGCCCTTGAGCAAGGCACCGGGCGCTTCATGGCTGCCCACCGCTCCAGGTTGGCATCTGTCTCTGAGTTTGTGACCCTGTGCCTGTGTGTGTCAACAGGTGCCAACCGGGTAAAAGCGGAGGACAAATTTTGTGTGTATGCATGACCAATAAATCGGATCTTAATCTTAAAGGCCTACAGAAAGGTGATTTTTTGCACAAAACTGAAATAGCAGATCGATTCCTTATATACCATGGAATTTTTTTATGATTTTAAAATAATTTTAGGCCCCTGGATAGTCCTGATTAGGCCCAATAAACTATCACCACATTTGACTCGAATTTGGCAAACTGGAACGACAGGTGCGTGACGTCACGAGTGCCAGCTGCTGGAACAACCCCCAGTAGTTCTAGCAGCAGTTTGCCAGACCTGGACAGCTTCTCACGGCAAATTTCAATGTGTGATGCGGGACATCGCTTGGAAATATAAAACGTTGGGTTCAGTGCAGTTTTTATTGCGAGTAGATGTACGAAGTGCGTGTGTTGCCCTCAGCACCAGCAGCTCACACCACCGGGGACAGAGGAAGCAGAGAGACCTGCGGTCGGAACTTGTGTCTGTGTCTCCCTGTCCGCCTGCCTCCTCTCTGGTGAAATCAGCCGGAGCGCATCCCGCCGTGTTCAGCTCCCTGCGGTGCGGACACTCAGGTGGAGAGTGGAAATCAGCCGGCAGAGCGATCATGTCCACGTCGGGGCTCATGATGATCGCTCCGACCGCAGTGAGCAACGCACTTCCGGTTATTTTGACAAAATAAAATACCCGTTGCCTTTTATCATAGGGAAAGCCATTACGTGCTGTTGTTTTGAAAACAGGAACTGAACCTACCCTCGTTGTAGCTAGCTTGAAACTGCGGTTTTGACAGGAAATGACGGTATGCCGGGTTGCTGCCGTCCTGCAGTGCTTCTGTCTCGGCTTGTATGCAGGGTTCCTACAGGTTTCTTCAAGTCAAATTTAAGTCTTTTTAAGACCTTTTTAAGACCATTTATTAAAAAATAATACCTATTTCACAGCCTATTTCACAGACCTACCGGCAAAGAAAAACTTTTTTTTTTTAAATTTGTGCATTTATTTCTCAAACAAATGAAAGTGTGGACTGTGTAAAGCATTGATGAAACATTGCAGCATAGTAGTAGTAAACGCTACAACACCACAGCACAGACACAGACAACAAGCCAAACAGAGGTGTGAAAAATCAAAGAAAATTTCAGCAGACCACTAAAAAGTTTAACTGACACAGCTAAGTTGTTTTTTAACATTGGTTATGTTAGCTAGCTACTTATTCCATGCTGGGAATATGGGGAGTAGAGAGAACTATAAATAATGAAAATCAACTAAAAAATGTGTCGTTTCGTTGAGGCTCTCATCCAACATAAGAACGAATGGTGATTTGTTTACCTTGGACACCAGTTCCTCTTTAATATACACAGCTCAACCAAACTTGGCTATGTACGCCGTTTTGTCGGGACCACAAGTAATTGTGGCAGCGATGTCGGAATCTGGGAACATGCATTTAAACAACTCTGAAATACCTTTGTTTCCATTATATGAATGTGTTTGGCGATTGTGTTAAGAGTCCACAACACCTCTGCTTTCATGGTTGGTGTGGACCCAAAAGCTGTTTGCAGATCTACTCACAGTTAACGTGTCTGCTAGCTCAGATACATCAATACCTAACTGGCTAGCGTTGGCCGGTTGAAACACCCCGGCGATGGAAGGAGTTTGATCCTTCGCTTCGATATTATTCATGTGCTTGGAGGACTTGGCGTGAGACTCTACGACATTTCCCCATAATCCCAGCAAGAAATGGGAAGCAAGGAAACGCAAACAAATGTTAAAAAACAACATAACGGCGTAAGTTAAACTTTCTTGTTTTCTGCTGAGATTTGCCTTGATTTCTCACGCTTCTGCTTGGCTTGTTGCTGTGGTCTGTGTCAGTGCTGTAGCAATGTGATCGGACCCGGGGCGGAGCGGTAGCGTTCTCAATGATTGGTTCCGCCACTCTTCATTTAGGCCACGTTATTTAGGCTTTTCAAAATAATAGTAGCCTAGTTGACAAATGACACGTTCGAGGAGAATGCGATACGGAGAAGTTACTGCACAAATTTTAATACCCAGATATCAAAATTCAAGACTTTTTCAAGTCTTTTTAAGGTATTATTTCCAAATTCATAAATTCAATGCTTTTAAGACTTTTTAAGACCCCGCGGGAACCCTGTGTATGGTGTCGCGGGGCAACTGATTTGTCACAAAACAAGTTGAATTGTCGCTAGATTCAGCCAGATTGAGCCCGAAAGTCGCTAGGTCGCTAGATTATTTTTTTTTTTGTCGCCAGAGATGGCCAAAAGTCGCTAAATTGGCAACACTGAGGCAGCCAGGAAAAACCATGGCACTTGTGACGTCACACGGAAGCCCCGCCCCCAGTCTGGAATTCCAGGAAGGTTTCCTAGCGGCAAATTCAAAATCGCAAATTTCATGCGTTTATGAAATGTTTTGGTGTAGAGTCCAATGATCATTATTGTTCCTCTGTGTATGTATTATCATTATGTATTGGGTGTAGTGTCAGCTTTCTGTAGGCCTTTAATGTAGTATGAAGTATGTAGTATTGTAGTATGCAGTATGTATTATGTAGTATGCGGTTTCGAACACAGCCTTTGAATCGCGAGGCGGGAGCGCTACAGGGTGTCTGAATCACCTGTGTGTATCTGTCGGGGTCCAGGCCTCGCGGACAGAAGGGAACCCCCCAGTAGTAGTGCACCGTGGGCCCGTCTGAAGGCCCGTCTGAAGGCCCGTCTGAAGGCCCGTTTGAAGGCTCCTCTGGCGGTGGTAGCTCCCTGCCGACCAGCTGTTCTGCCTCTGCGGTGGACGTAGAAGAAGAAGAAGCAGCTGTGGGCGAAGTGTGTCCGTCAGAGTCAAACTTCTGAGTACCCGAGCTGCAAAGGTAAGAGGAGGACAGCTACAGGTCGGATTCATATGAAACACTGTTCAAAGTTTTGGCCATTTTACGTGTTTAGAACCATCAGCATCATCACAAAGGAGACGACTGATCGTCCTGACCTATGAATGAATGAATGAGTTTATTTAAAGGACAGCATGCAATACAATAAATCATTACCATTTCATGAACAACAACAACAACATGGTTACATCGGATTTAGCAGGAGTGCTATTTTACCATCCATAGTCCTTAAAGGGGAATGGGGTAGGGAGTACAATTATTATCATTTTTTTCCTTTCTTAATTTAAAAAAAACAACCTAATTACCAGTGGGTCTATTTTGATTATTTTAATTTGTTCATTTCCCGAATTATACATTTTGATTCATATTTTATTTAACATTTTCTTTAAAAAAGTCTTTAAGAAAACTGATTTAAAAACAACCTAATTATCTGTTTTAATAATATGTGCATTTTCATTTGTTTGGTGAAATCTTTGACGTTTATGCAGGACTTCATGTGTTCTACCTATCTGTAGACTCTGTGGCACAATGGATGTCTTCCTCTCTGTGACCTACGCAGACCTGCTTTGTCTGTTTGAATCATCATCAGTTTAACAAACAGTGGCTGTGAAATCTCCGTAAAAGCCACAGCTTCACAGTTCCTCTGATGGTAAAATGATCTCTGTGGACCTTGCTCCTGCTGTGAAGTGTTTACTGAGACTGGGAGTAAAAGAGGAGATGTGGAACAGTTTTCAGACATTTAGCTGCACAAACTGCAATAAACTGACCCTGAAGCTGCAGACAGATGATCCTACAGACAGGACAGCGTGATAAGCTGACAGTTTTTGTGTATTTAGTGCACATACACAGGTCTATGGCGCCCCCTGCTGGACACTACACCTGCTGAGTCACTTTAACACGCAGTAGAAGTGAGTCCATTCAGCTTCTGCTCAGCGGATCCGAGGAATCCAGCAGATCATATTATTATTGTTGTTGTTCTGTAAATAACAGCCAGGGTTTTAAAGACGATAATCAGCTGCAGCACAGAGTCAAATGAAGGAGTGAAAACTGTTTAAAAGTGTCTGAGCTGCAGCTTCTATGACTAAACAGTAACTATAGAAGAGTTTTGTGCGGCGGTGGAGCCTCAGGTGAAGTAAAAACATCTCCACTGTTACTGAGGTACAACTAAAGCCACAGTGTACTCTGTCAAAATATCTGTAATATTTATTCTGTTTTACTTCACAGTTTTTAAAAAAGGGGAAAATACCTTTTGGTGCAGAGTAGACCGAAGCGAGCGACCGCTGACCACATCCACCAACCAAAAAGCCCAACAGAACCACTCCTGAACCTAAAGTAGCTCCACATACAGCATCAAAAGAAACAGGACTGTGTGCAAATCTCCAAACTAAACGTTAAAGATCCAGAAACCAGGAAACTAACGATCAAAGAAATTATACAAACAAAATTTAATCCACCAATCAGGAGCCGAACCACACCCACCTCCCCACCTGGGTAACACTAAAATTCATGGTGGAAGATGGCCGTACAGTGGGTGGTGCATGTGTTTAATTACCTGGCTTCACCTGTAAAGGTGTATAAAGCCCACCTGGAGGGCCTGAAGGAGGTCACCACTCCTGCTGCTCGTTGTGTGTTGAACATCAACACTTGCTGGGTTTTAACAACCTCCCCAAGTTCTCCCCCACGACTCCCCTTCTCCGCTCTCTACACTGGCTCCCTGTAGCTGCTCGCATCCAGTTTAAGGCTATGTACACACGTAGCCGGGTATTTTTAAAACCGAATATTTCCCCCCCTCCGTTTATAAAATAATTTGTATCCACATTACCTCGTTTTCGAAAAAAAAACACCTTCCACACATAACCGAACATCTGCGTTTTCACCTGTCTTGACAACCCAAATGCATTTGCTGTTTTGCGCAATCTGCCCTCGTCAGCTAAATAATAAAGTGTGCACGCAACTTTTTTGAGCACACTGACAGGTGATCGCATGACAGTGGACTGCCCCTCGATATGAGGACGTAATAATTCCGACAGCGACAGGAGTGAGGACCGGGACATGCGAAATTGTCACGCCATTCCTCTGGGAGTACGACTTGGGCGTGTAAAATCAAGGCAGTAAACAGCGCCTGCACAATAATAACCACCACAGTTCTCAAGGCATCCATGCTTCTTCAGTAAACAAAGGTCGCACTGAGTCTGGTCCTTTATTTTATTATTTATTTTTTCGTTAGCACAAGTTTCTTGTGTTTACCTTGAATAGGGATGGCTCAGGTAATCCTGAAACATCCCATAGTTAAGCTGCTATAGGCCTAGACTGCTGGGGGGCCTCATCTGTCACACCTTTCCTCACTTTACTCTCTTTATGTATATGTGATATTATTGTGGTCATTAACTCGTGTTTCCCTGTTCCAACAGATATCCTTTGAATGGTGTTACAGTGCCGCCGCCGCCGCGGCCCCCCTCCCCCCCTTTCTGTCTTCTCAAACCCCAGCTGGTCGAGGCGGATGGCCACCCTTCCTGAGTCTGGTTCTGCCAGAGGTTTCTTCCTGTTAAAAGGGAGTCGTTTCTCTCCACAGTCGCCTCAGGCACGCTCAGGCCGGGAGATTGGACCGAAAAACAAAAAGTTTTCAGTGCAATCTGTTGGTTTTCTTAGCTAGGAAATTGTTTTTGAATTGGCTCTATATGAACGAATTGGATTATTTTATGAATTATGATTATTATTAATTAATTGAATTCCAATTGGCTTGAATTGGACTTACTATCTAAGTGCCTTGAGATGACATTTGTTGTATTTGGCGCTATATAAATAAAAATGAATTGAATTGAATTTAGACTTTAAAGCAGATTTGTTGTTGTTTTGACGCATATTGTGACGTTCGAAAACGCAAAACTCCGGTTATCTCTGTCTACACGCAGCTGCATAAACGGAGTTTTCAAAAATCTTCACTTTGCCCGGAGTTTTTAAAAACATTCGTTTACGATGCGTTTTTATACGTTTTCATGTGGATGACAGGTCCAAACGTAGAAAAATATATTCGTTTTAGCAGATCCACGGCTACGTGTGGATGGGGCCTAAGACTCTGGTGCTGGCCTACAGTGCAGTGGAAGGAACAGCCCCTTCATACCTCCAGGCTGTGGTCGAGCCCTACACCCCCGCACGACCACTTCACTCTACGGCCTCCAGGCGGCCGGCAGCCCCGTCACTAAGGGGTCCCTGCGCACCATCCACACGGTCACGGCTTTTCTCTGTTCTGGCACCCCGATGGTGGAACGATCTCCGACTTCTGTCAGGACAGCTGAGTCGCTGCCCATCTTTGGCCGCAGGCTGCAAACCCACCTCTTCAGGAAAAACTACCCAGATCCGCCCTCTGAGGACATCACCTGTTTCGGCCCATCTCCTTATGCACTTATTTGTTTCCTAAATTGTCTTCCCATTTGTCTCGTTACCTAACTTACCGCACTTACTCTAGCACTAGTTATGCTCTTAGCTGTTTGGGTTTTGGAAGGAAATGCACTTATGATTTCTTGTGACCTGAAGTTCTTTTGATACCGATGTGGAACACACTTATTGTAAGTCGCTTTGGATAAAAGCGTCTGCAGAATGACCGTAATGTGATGTAATGTAACAATAAACAAAGTGCTTTTTAAGCCCTAACGTTCAGTCTCTGTTTTACGAGCCGGGTCCTAACGTAAACTGGGGGCTTGTGAACTTATAGTAAAGACTGAAGATTGTCAGTGAGCTATCCAGCATCAGTTACTGTTCTGGAGTCGGTTTGTTGCAGCTGTGTGCAGATAAGACCACCGTATGCATGCACATCAGCTGTAAAGGAAGCCTAAGGGTAACTAACCCTAACCTACAGTGTGGGAAAGTCCACCCATTTTTGGGATGTTACGAGCTGTGCTGGCAGTAACTTTTGTAACTTTGTGCTAATGGAGCAGCTGTGATCGTTGTGTGTGGGTCCAACGTTCCATTTCCAGTTTGTTGTTTGTGTGTTTGCTTTGTTAAGTTTTTAAACCTATTAACTCGTTGTGGTTTAGGACCCCTCTGCATGTGACTGTGTGTGCTGTGGCCGGGTCGGAGCAATGCACGTAAAATATATTAAGTGGCAAATAGTTTTGGAAACTCTATTGCACAACAGAACCGGTTCAGTGAGAGCAGATCTGATTTTTCTATTTTAGCGTATTTATAGGTAGTTTAGTCGTTATTACAGATAATGTGATCCTTTACTAAACATAAACACCAGATCCCATGTAAAAGCAACAGCATAAACTGGATTTATATCATGGAAAAACTCTGTTTTATTCAGAGTTTTTCGCTCAACGGTGACACTTTTCAGCTGTTTTTTTACAACCACTACTGGTGATACGACATGCTTGTGTTAAACTGCTGCTACTGGGACTTTGGTGTGACCCCCCCATGCACTGACTCATGAAAGGAAAATATCAGGCCCACACTGCGGCTCTGAGTTAGAACATGAACAGAAAAGTAGACGACATCTGAAAAACATCTAACTCGCATGCCTTTAACAGACTGAAGGAGACTGTGTTTTCCTGTGTTTCCCTGAACATGTTGTGGTTTTAATTAGAGGTGGGTGCAATACATCGATGTGGCAATGCATCGCGATGCTTCATGTGACGATTCGGCATCGATTAATTAACGTTGATGCTTAAAAAAAAAACTATTTAAAATTAAAGTCGATGCTTTGCCGCAAGGCCGGAACAAAAAACACATAACTGGAACCTTAACGCTGCACGCCACCCGGACTGTTTAGTGAATGTGACCACAACAAACAGAGCACGTTAGCTTCTTTGCAAAATGGCAACAGCTTCAGCAGCCTCCGAAGAGCGTCCGATTCTCTCGCCACTGGGGTTGACTGCATCCGTGTGGAAGCACTTTGGATTTTATGAGAGAGCAAATAAGACGACTGACAAGACCTACGCGAAAAATACGGAAAAAAATAAATTACATCAGACAACACCACAAACATGAGGCAGCGCCTTGTATGCCTCCGGTCGTGCCCGCCACACAGAGGACCATCCTGGAGACTGTCTCCAAACTTCCCAAGAACTCGGAGAAGGCGAAGAATTCGCGACGAATTTACGCCCGTATTCAGTAGTAAGCATCGGGGGGTTTCGATTAGCGGTGCGCACCATGGAGCCGCGCAACAAACTCCCTCACCGAAAACACTTCGTAGAGAAAGAAATCCACCACCTCTACGACGAAACCAAAGCAGACTGTCACGTCCATGGGTTTTTTCCCATGTTTTTAGTTCCTGTTTAGTTTGATGTTTTATCATATTTTAGGTTGTTTATGTTTTGGTTTTTGAGTTGATGTTTTAGCCAGGTCTTGTATTTAGTTTACCATGGTCTTCCCCACAGTTTCTGTTAGCTCATTAGTTGTCACTCACGGCACCTGTTTGTTATTGTCACCAGCTGCACTCAGTCACCTATCACTCCCAGTTCCCTATTTAGTTTCCAGGTTTCTTCATTGTGTTTCCTAACCGTCAATATCATTCATGCCACGCCAAGTTAAGTATATTATGTCAAGTTCTTTGTTTTTTTTCTCAGTCATAGTCCTGTTCATGTATTTATTCCACAGTTTAGTCTTGTTATCCGGTTCAGCCGCGCCTTTTGTTTTGTCTTAAGTTAATAATAAACCCAGTTTTGCTTTTTACATCTCTGAGTCCGCATCCGTGTCCTACCACCCCAACCTGACACAGACGTCCTGGAGTCCACGAAGAAGGCGAGCAGGGTAGCGTTTACATGTGACGCATGGACCTCGGTTGTCACCAAATCCTTCTTTACCGTAACATTTTGTGCAAGAACAGATGGAAGTTGGTGAGTCACGTTCTTTAAACGAGAGATGAGTGAGAGTCGCACCGGGGCAAATGTTGCCGGGCTGCTGGAGAAAGCAGCGACAGAATGGAATTTATCTCAGATAAAGATTTGGTTTTTGGTAACTGATAATGCCGGTGGAGCTTTCCCTGGTCAAAGTGTAAATGTTTACAGAACAGTCATAGAATAAAATATTTTGTGTCTTTGAAAAATAAATGTCAAATGTTAAAAAAAAAACTTGTTATTTACTTATTGAGTGTAGTTTTAGAGGAACTGAGTTAATTGATAGGTTATTTATTTACAAATGTAGCCACAGATGAAGACAAAATTAATCTTGTACGGAAAAAAGCATTAAAAATTGAAATCGAATCGAAACGTGAGGTACCCTTGTTGGAACACCCCTAGTTTTAATTTTCACCAAATGGAGACATTTTTAAATCCAGGTTAAAAACATTTATTTTCTCATGTGTCTATACATGAAATCTGCACGCTATCTTTTCATTTATCTGGACTGTTGCTTGTTTTTATTTTATTTAAATTATTTTATTTGTTTCTCTTTATATTCTTTTATGTATTTTTAATGCTTCTTCCACTCCCTGCTGCAATGCTTTTATTTTATGTGAAGCACTTAGAATTGTTCTGTACATGAAATGTGCTATATAAATAAATTTGATTTGATTTAGTTTTAATGTGGCTTTTTAGATGATAAACAGTGTTAAATTCATAACTCGTCATCCATCTGGTTATTAAAGATCTGAGCCTGTAATCAGCCTGAAATGGAACGTGTGAAGTCCACACCTGCGGTTCGGCCCGGTCGTCCCCGGAGAAGCTGCAGCCGCCTGGTTCAGGGAGGCCGCCGGGTTCTCTGCTCGATGACTGGGCGTCTCCTCTGGGAAGACCGGGCTGGGAGAGCCCACCGGCTGCAGCACAGAGAGAAAAAACACTCTGAAATACTTTGGAATTTCCACATGAAAACACAGGTTTTATGTTACATATTTTCCACAACAATGACAGGTAAACTGTGGCTGTGTTCGAAACCGCATACTTCTCCTACTACTCCTACTAACTTTAACTTCTTTTTACGTTCCCGGATGCATACTAGATTGGCCGAAATGTTGGGTATGCATCATGAGGTTTCTACTCATACTCAAACTATCCAAGATGCAACGTAACGTGACGTCGCCGATCGTCATTTCCTGTCAAAACGGCAGTTTCAAGCTAGCTACAACGAGGGTAGGTTCACTTCCTGTTTTAAAAAAAAAAGCACCAAATTGTATGGTAATGGCTTTCCCTGTGATAAAAGGCAACGGGTATTTTATTTTGTGAAAATAACCGGAAGTGCATTGCTCGCTACGGCTAGCTTTAGTAGCATCGAATTCGTGGGAACAAAATTGTAAACAGCCGGTATTTTGTCAGGTTTTCAACACGTTGGGGATTTAAACGACTACTTTCTCACCTGAAAATGTTTCAAATGTTGCTAAAGTTTACAGAGTTTAGAGCTCAAGCGAAATCAGCTTCAGGCCAGCTGATTTTGGCTCGGGCAGGAGTGAAATGCATTGTGGGTAAACGCTCTGCATACTGTCTGATCGATGAGTATGACGTTTGCAAGTATGTAGTAGGTGGTTTCGAGCACAGCCCGTGTCTCTGAAAGCATGAATCCGGGGATCTTTTTTACCCTTTCCTCAATAAATCCCACAAAACATGGAAACCTGCTTCCTACCGTGACGTCGTCTCCCTCCTCGCCCGACCAGACCAGCGTCATGTCGCTCGTCAGCTCCGTGGCAGCAGAGCTACAGTCTTTGGGTTTTTCATTGGGCTCCTCTGCAACACATAAAAACCGATCACACATCTACCTGTGGATGAAGATGAACCACAGAGAGAGCAGGGCGCCATGTTCCACTGTACCTGAGGCGGGGGAACGTGTGGCCGCGTTCAGACCGTCAGACTCCGTGTCCTTGGTTCAAAGCAGAAATAACTGTTATTAAAACTCTTCTGTGATAAGGTCAGAAAACACACTGTGCTCAAGGCTCAGAGTTATTTAGTCCAACTGAGAGAACATCTAATCAGTTGGTTAAAAGAAAGCACAGCCTTCCACTTAAGGATATATTTAAAAAACACACACACTGACCTCATCAGGTCTTAGTGAGATCAACACAACCTCAGATGAACAACAACACTCTAGAACACTTTGGTATCCAGAGGAGTTCATGGTGGACTCAATGACTGCAAGGTGCCCAGGTCCTGTGGCTGCAGAACAAGCCCAGATCATCAGCCCTCCACCACCGTGCTTGACAGTTGGTGTGAGGTGTTTGTGCTGATATGCTGTGTTTGGTTTCCTCAGCAAACATCTCCACTTTGGTCTGGTGTGTCCAAAGGACTTTGTTCCAGAAGTCTTGTGGTTTGTTCAGATGCAGCTTTACAAACCTAAGCTGTGCTGCCATGTTCTTTTTAGAGAGAAGAGGCTTTCTCCTGCAGCCCTTCCAAACAAGCCATACTTGTTCAGTCTGTTTCTAACGGTGCTGTCATGACCTTTAACCTTTAACATGCTAACTGAGGCCTGCAGAGTCTGAGATGTAGCTCTTGGATTTCTTATCTTGGGGTGACCTTTAACCTTTAACATGCTAACTGAGGCCTGCAGAGTCTGAGATGTTTTTATGTCCTTATACATAAAACATTGGAACTTTAAAAAGAGTGCACTTTCTTTTTCCCCCTTTTCTCACCGACACCTTAACTCACCTTCCTGCCATCAGGCGAACTCTCTTCACAGTTTGGAGTTCGGAGCTCAGCCGCTGAAGGACTCGTAGACCTCTTCCTCTGCCGAGGTGCAGATGTGCCGAACACTGGGCTCGCAGAGCGGTCGGGACTATCGGCGAGCACCAACAGTTCTGAGGGGGGGAGTTTGTTCGAGGTGCCGGGACTTTGTGGGAACACGGGGCTCTTGGGGCACCCGGACCTCACGGAGAGCCTTAAACTCTCCTGAGAAGAGAACACAAGTCCTGCGTTTTCACAGGTTGGGCTACAGACAGAGGCGTGGTGTTTGCAGGCACTTTGAGATTTCTCATGCTGAGTATTCCTGCCAAATACGGGGCTCTGAACATACTCAGGACTCTGCCGCTCAACGTCTGAGAACACGGAACTTTTAGGACCCGGCCGGAGGTCACTTTGGGGAAACGTGGGGCTCTTGGGTTGATCGGACTTTTGGGTCAGAGTCCAAGTCTCCTGGGAACACAACACGAACCCCGAGCTTCTGCAGGTTTCCACCAGGTCGTGACTCAGCCGGTCCACCTGAACCGCAGCTCTGCAGCCCGTCAGTGGGAAGACGGGGGACATCTGGATCTGGGAATCGTCGATCTGGGTCGAGCTGGAGCTCTGCTTCGCCGAGAGGAGAAAACAGACACAGACAATGAGAAACTCAGGCACGTTTCCACTGTAACCAATTACTCACTGTCCCTCTGACGTGTTACTGAGCTGAGCTCAGATCTGAGAAGCTGACGGGAGAACCGTTTGTGTCGGACCTGTGGGGAGTCCAGAGGAGCTGATGAAGACTCCGATCTGCAGGGCGAAGCCTGAGAGGAGACTTTCTGAGTCTGGGACAAGTCCGGCATCTCCAGCAGAGGACTTCCTGCTCTCCATTTCCGCTTTTTATTCCTGCTAACGTTTTCCTCTCCGTTTCCTTTTGCTTCTGGGAAAACAAGACAACGACTTTAAAAGGGATAGTTCGCCTCTTTTGACATGAAGCTGTATGACATCCCATATCAGCAACATCATTTATGAACATTTTCTTACCCCCTGCTGCGTCCTGTGAGCCGAGTTCCAGACGAGTTTTGGCGTTGATGAAGGTAGTCCGGCTAGTTGGCTGGGGTTTAAAAAATAAAGCGTTTTACTTCTCAAAACAATATGCGTTCAAAAGAGTAATACATTTGCATCACAAAATCGTTCTCCACAAAAAAGTCAGACCTCACAACCGCTTGGCCCTATTTTCTCTCCCTTCGTATCACTGCCTGCTGTGTAGACCGTGCAGATTTTTAGGATGTTTAGTTGTAGCTAGCTAGTGTAAGCTAAGAGCTAAGAGTAGTGATAGATTTCTTTTGTTGGTTTAAAATCTATAATCCAGATTTTTATCATTTTGAAGCTGCTTGTTTTAAAACACTTTAGAACATGAGAACCTAAAATAATAAAAAAGAAGCAGAATAGTTTTGCAAAGAGCTAAATAAAAATTACACTGAATTTACAGTGCTGTAAATTTGAGATGAAAACATTTTAATTCTTAAACTAAGTGTGCAGACTGAGCAGTAAACACCGTAACAGAACGATTTTGTGATGCAAATGTATTACTCTTTTGAACACATATTGTTTTGAAAAGCAAAACGCTTTATTTCTTAAACCCCAGCCAACTAGCCGGACTACCTTCATCAACACCAAAACGAGGCTGGAACTCTGCTCACAGGACGCAGCAGGGGATAAGAAGATGTTCATAAATGATGTTGCTGATATGGGATGTCATACAGCTTCATGTCAAAAGAGGCAAACTATCCCTTTAAGTCAGAGGACATGAGGAAGTGAACGGCTCGGCGGACCCACCCGAGCGCAGGTATGAGTCCAGCGTGCAGCTGTGATTGACAGCAGGCGGCTTCTCCCCGTTTGGGTAAGAGAGTTTCCTCCGAGAGCCGAGCCGGAGCGAAGCGTCGGTGAGCCGACTCGGTTGCGTCTGCCCGACCATCTACAACAGAACAGATTAAAAGTTTCTCCAGCAGATGTTCTGCTGCCTCTCCTCTCAGTATTGTTGTTTATTTCTCTCCTTCTGGGATGGAGGAGTGCTGACGTGCAGCCTGATGCTACAACTGTTTAAATCGACTTCAGACTTCAAAAGAAATTAATTTAAACGACTTCAGCTCTGTACTCACGCTCTCTTGGATGGCTTTCTTCATGGCTTCCTCCTCTTGTTGCTGCTGGAGCGCCGTGATGCTGGCTTCCTGTTCACTCAGACGAAGAGCAAAGTCCATCATCTCCTCCTCCGTCATCTCTGAGAAACGACAGATCGAACCCCATTTATATAGCGCATTTCATACCACAGGCAACTCAAAGGGCTTTACATTAAGACATTTAAAAGAACAGCATAAAGCAGCAATTTAAAGAGAAAAAAAAATAGAATAAATATTAAAACACAGTTAAAAGCAATCAAAGAAGAGGGGAAAAAGAAAAATATAAATTCAACCATAAGCACACGGAAAGAGAAATGTTTTTAACCTGGATTTAAAAGTGCTTACAGTTGGGGCTGATTTTAGTTCTGCTGGTAGTTTGTTCCAGTTGTGTGCAGCATAACAGCTAAAAGCTGCTTCACCATGTCCAGTTTGAACTCTGGGCTCCACTATCTGACCTCAGTCAGCAGAACTCAGAGCTCTGCTGGGTTTATACTCTACCAGCATGTCATTCATGTATTCTGGACCTAAACCATTCCGAAGATAAACCTGGGAATAAGAAGGCCTCCTTGATTCAGCTCAGTCCTTAGATGCTTATGGGATGCTAAGAATTGTATATTTGATCTCACAGGCACCCACCAGGACAACAAAGCCAAACATAGCTGTTTGACTTGTGTTCAGAACACAATAAACACACTTTTTATCTGTGACTTTGCTTTTATTTTGCATTTGAATTGTGATTTTTCATTTCTCGGTAGCCGTTTAGCAGTTTATCGGTGGTTGTTTTGCCTCTCCCTGTGGGCGTCTGTCTATTTAAAAAAAAAAAAAAAAGAAAAAAAGAGGGCTCCAAACAAATGTATCTATGAACCGTCACTAACCAAATATCCCACATTAGGGCAATTCTACTCGATTCATTTAAATAATCAACAACTTTCCTTCACTGAGCCTCCCCTGAAACTGTTTGGAGCCACATTGTGGAGCACAGATAACGCTTTAAAACCTCTGCTACACTGTAAAGAATTTCACCGAGGATCTGGACGCTTTGCTGCTCCCGCTACCTGAAACGCCGAGCAAAGAGCCAGCTTCAAAAAAGGGCAGGTGCGGTGATAGCTCTGATGATGTTAACCCAGACGTGGCTATGGCCATCATCTCTTCCCTCAAAACAGTCATTAATGATAGAGCGGATATGCTTGACCAAGGCATCGAGGGTCTAAAGGCCTCGGTTGAGTTTATAACTAATGAAATAAAGGACATTAAATGCAATGCTGATCGCACAGAGAAACGCGTCGTGGTTACAGAAAATAAGATTACTGATCTGGAGAGCAAGGTGGCTGAATTGGAACGTTATAAAAGACGCTGGAACCTGCGTTTGTATGGCGTGTCGGAGCAACAAGGGGAAAATGTGAGACAACGCGCAGTGGACGTGTGCAAATCAGTGGTTCCCGGTCTTGCACACAAAGCTGACACTCTCATCGACTCCGTTCACAGGCTGGGGAAATTGAAGAAATCTACAACGCCGCGATCGACGGACAACGCAGCACCTCACGCAGTAACCAACACAACCAGGCCACGAGGGATAATTCTTCAATTCACAATGCGTCACTTTCGCGACGCTGTGTGGAAAGCGGCAAAGAACTGCCGCTTCCTGACCGACAACAATCTACGCTTTGCTGAGGATCTCTCTCCTGCCGACCGTGAATCCCGCCAACAGCTGTGGCCTCTTGTTGAAAAGGCCCGCGCGGGAGGATACCGTGCCTACTTCGCCGGTCCAAAGGCTTTCGTGGATGGCGAAGAACTGACGCCTTCACTGCTGGAGTCTATAATGACAAAAAAAAGATCCAGTGCTTCAGTGCATCCAGATGTGCACTAGAGTTAAACGCAGATTTGTGGGTTAAGATCCACAACAAATGCCAGGTTCACAAGGTTATTCCTACTTTATTTTAGGCTACATTTAAGTACTCACTGTGGCATCTGTTCCATCTACTCTCCTGTTCACTTCTCTTTTGTATGCATACTGATACCTTAAAATTGAAAGGTGGTTTATCTATTATAGCCTATTTTTGATGGCTAACTCTATTTTGATGGTTAACTCTATTCCTGTTACCATGAGGATAGTGAAAACATGAAGAGGATCACTCCCTTGCTGTAAGTGATCTCTCGCAACACTATGTTCCCTGATATTTCGCTGTGTTCTGTTAACGATAGAGGTTTACGAAATGATTTAAAACGAAAAGCTATTTTTCTTTATGCAAAAGGGCAAAATTCTGACTTCTGTTTTATTCAAGAATCACATGCTAGTCCCAATGATGCAAAATTCTGGAAATCCCAATGGGGCGATGATATTTTCTTTTCCTATGGCTCTACACACTCGGCAGGGGTTTTAATTTTAAAACATAGATTTCAGGGTAAAATAATTGAATCCATTGTTGACCTTGAAGGTCACTATCTTTTTCTTGTGGTATCTCTAGATGACTCTCTCTTTCTCCTGGGCAACATATATGGCCACAACTCTTCCAAAAAAAACACAACTTTCTTTGATAACATAGAAACTCAAGTGGAATATATTTGCAGCAGATATCCAAACATTCGTGTAGTTCTGGGCGGAGACTTTAATGAAACCATTTGTAATAGTGTTGATCGTTTTCCTGCAAGATCCTCTCGAGGGACATCCCCTCTTTCTGGTGTGATGTTTCGTTTAGGGTTGCTGGATGCTTGGAGAAATAAAAACCCCACCACTACTCAGTTCACCTGGTCAAATAAATCAGGGTCGCTTAAATCAAGATTAGATTACTGGTTAATTTCACGTTCTTTGTCTCCATATGTGTCTAGGTGTGAGATCCTACCTTCTCCGTTATCTGATCATAACTGCATTGTAATTAAATTAGCTGATAATAACGTTCAGCCTGGCAAATTTACTGCATACTGGAAACTGAATTCTTCACTTCTTGAGGATGAGGCGCTAGTAGAAGCCATTAACGCCCCAATAAGTTCATATTTCATGAAAGCTAGTAATGAAAACAAATTCTGCAGCAACTGGGAACTTCTCAAATTTGAGATTCAATCTACTTTCAGGAAAGCTGGTGCTAAAAAAGCTAAACTAAACAATTCAGTAGAGACAGTTGTTATTAATAGAATAATACATTTATCCAGCATTCCTTATGATGACTTAAATGAAAACCAAAAAGCTGAATTGGTGGAAATGCAACATAAACTAGATGATATATATACTTGTAAGGCTAATGGTGCTTTTATTCGTTCCAGAAGACGATGGCTTGAGGAAGGAGAAAAGAATACAAGATATTTTTTTAACTTAGAAAAGCAGCGCTCTCAATACAACACTATAAACAAACTAATTTCAAATCGTACTGTTTTGACAACTCATAGTGATATCTCTAATACTTGTAAGGATTTCTACCAAAACCTTTATCTTTCTCAATATTCACAGTCGAAAGCTGATGACTTCTTTAACCCCCTCCTGTCTAACAATCTAGCTTCTATTTCCCAAGTTGACAAAACTTTTTGTGACTCCGTTATCCAACCCATGGATATAAGGGAAGCAATTAACCGGCTTAAGTTAAATAAGTCACCTGGTAATGATGGCTTAAATGCTGAGTTTTATAAGAAATTTACTGAAGTACTTGTTCCCTTCCTACATAAAGTTTATTTAGAATGTTTAGATATTGGGGTTCTCCCCCCTTCCATGAGTCAAAGTATCATTACCCTACTTCCTAAGCCCCACAAAGACCACTTTTATTTAGAGAATTGGAGACCAATAAGTTTACTAAACAACGACTACAAGATCCTGGCAAGTATACTGGCCAAAAGGATAAACAATGTACTAAATAGCATAATACATGAATGTCAGTCGGGTTTTATTAAAGAAAGGTTAATATCAAATAATATTAGACTAGTTCTTGACCTTATAGACTATGCCCACCTCACCTCTGATGAGGGTTTCCTTGTTTTCCTAGATTTTTACAAGGCGTTCGATACAGTTGAACATCCCTTTATTTTTAAAGCTTTGGAAGTTTTCGGTTTTGGTGAAAAATTCCTTAAGGCTATAGAGACGCTGTATAAAAACAGTAATGCCTCCATCAAATTAAAAAATGGTACAACGTCGAGATTTGACAAAACGTGGAATCCGACAAGGATGCCCTTTATCTCCTTTCCTTTTCCTTTTACCTATGCAGTTATTAGCCACTCACATCAAATGCAGTAAAATAGAGGGAATCTCTATTGCTGATCAGTCACTATTAATCAGTCAACTAGCAGACGACACCACCCTATTCCTAAAAAATGGAGATCAGGTTCCTCTATCTATAAAAACTATAAAACCTTTTTCAGATTCCTCAGGCTTGACCCTTAACCTCTCTAAATGTGAAATCTTTGCTCTGAAACCTTCAACAATTGATTCAATTTACAATATACCGGTGAAAAGTGAGGTAAAATATTTGGGCATCATTTTATGCAGGGATCAAAAAAGAAGAACACTATTAAACTTTGACCCTCTCATTCCAATAATTAAAAAAAAGCTGAATTCATGGTTGCAGCGGGATCTATCTATCACTGGAAGAGTTTTACTTGCAAAAACTGAAGCCTTATCCCGAGTCATTTATCCAGCTATGGTTCTAGATGTCCCACAAGATTTTTGCAGTAAGTTAGATAGATTAATAGTAGATTTTGTGTGGAGATCTAGATCTCACTTAATAAAAAAGAATGTTATGATGGCTGATCACTCTTCAGGGGGTTTCAATCTCATCGACTTTTCTTTACTTAACAACTCGTTTAAAATAAAAATGGGCAAAGCTACTCCTAAAATATCCTTCTTCCATTTGGAACTGTATCCCTAACCATCTTTTTAAATCTGTGGGAGGATTTGGTTTCCTTACTCGTTGTAATTATAACATATCTAAGCTTCCTTTGGCCCTAGCAAACTTCCACAAGCAAATGCTTTCCTGTTGGTCTCTAATGTACAATCACAATTTCTCACCACACTCATATTTTATATGGAATGATAAGGATATCACTTACAAGAACAAAACTTTATTTTATCATTCTTGATTTGACAAAAATATCATTGTAGTTTCACAACTGTTTGATGAGACTGGTGTATTATATACATATAGAGACTTTATGGATAAGTTTTCCTTTCCTGTACCACCTAAAGAATATGCTATAATCTTTGATGGGATCCCATCTGGTGTCAGATTTCTTCTTGACACCTGCCCTAAAGGTCTCTGTCAGTCTCCTCCTGACCTTAATTCTTCCTCTCTCTTTATTGATGGTGATCTTTTTATTAGCAATAAGTTTACTAATAAAAAAATAAGATATAGGCTGCTTAAACACAGTATATCCACCCCTGCTTGTATTAGTTACTGGAATAATCGCTTTGAAAATATTGATTGGTTAAGATTTTGGTCTCTCAGGAAACAATTTATGATCACAAATAAAGTATCTGAAGTCTCTCTCAAGATTATACATAAGTGTTACCCTTGTAACTATAGGTTGTCAAAATTCTCCCCTGTATCTCCTGATTGCTCTTTCTGTTTTTCTCACCCTGAAACTGTTGATCATTTATTTTGGAGCTGTAACCACTCAAAAGTTTTCTGGATCTTTTTTGCTGACTTTATTAATGAACTCATCGACAAGGACTTTGCTATGACCATGCAGGTCATGTATTTTGGTGCTCCAGAGGACACGGACACTACAACAAACCGGGACTATCTTATAAACCTTTTTCTTTTTTTGGCAAAATTCTTTATTCACAAATGTAAATTTCAAAAAAGAAAACCCTTATTTTTCATTTTCAAGAAAGATTTAAAACATTATTTATCTTCCATTGATCACTCTATTTGTCCTAAAGCTATTGATACTCGTTTAAAATGTATTATTTTCAATATTCGTAACCACCTCTAGTATGTTCCTATTCATTCTATATCTGTGTATCTTTATACATTTGCCAACATTGCAAATAATCTGCATTTATTGGTATGTTGGTTAATTCATGTTGCATTTGTACCAGCTGTTTCTTTCAATAAAAAAAAAAAAAGCTAGCTACAACGAGGGTAGGTTCACTTCCTGTTTTCAAAACAAAAGCACCAACTGTATCGTAATGGCTTTCCCTATGATAAAAGGCAACGGGTATTTTATTTTGTGAAAATAACCGGAAGTGCGTTGCTCACTACGGCTAGCTTTAGTAGTGCCGAATTCATTGGAACAAAATTGTAAATAGCCGGTATTTTGTCAGGTTTTCAACACGTTGGGGATCTAAACGACTACTTTCTCGCCTGAAAATGTTTCAAATGTTGCTAAAGTTTACAGAGTTTAGAGCTTAAGCGAAATCAGCTTCAGGCCGGCTGATTTCGGCTCGGGCAGGAGCGAGATGCATTGTGGGTAAACGCTCTGCATACTGTCTGATCGATGAGTATGCAGTATGCAGTTTCGAACACAGCCTTGATCTTTAGTTTCTAGAGACAGTGACTCAAGGTGTTTACTGACAGCAGTAGTATTAGCAGTGTTAGCAGTAGTATTAGCAGTATTAACAGTTACACGGTCTGTTTTTCTTCCTTTACGGCTGACGCACCTTTGGGTTTGGACTTGTCCCCTCCCCACGTCTTGCGTTTCTCTTTCGCCGATGGCGTCGACAGAAGCAATGACGAGAGCTCATCCTGAAAAACAGACAACATGTTCTTTAAAAATCCAATTATTTAATTCACTCGGGCAGGAGAATAAACCGGATTCCTGCTAACGTTCACGTCTCTTTACCCCGTCGTCTCTGTCTGCTGAAGCTTCGTCCTCCTGAGAGTCCTCATCCATCTGTTGGCTCTCAGAGGAGACATCCTTGATTGGTTGCTTTCTCAGAGCCATCCTGGTTTGTTCCCGAGTAACTGTGAGCACCAGAGAAGCACAGTTAATTCAGCTCATCAGCGCTCAAAGAAAAAAAAAAAGCACTCATCCCTCTGGACTTGCAGGATTTTTGGTTGGTTTTCATCAATATAGAAGTGAAAAGTACATGTTTGGAGAGTGAACTTTTAGAAAGATAATAAGTCAAAATGAATATTTCTGCAGCAACAAGGTGACTTCTTGAGCTCCTTGTCCAGCCCTTTCTTTATACTTCACTTCCAAGCAGCCGGACTTTCTTCTAACCTTTAAAGTGTCCTGATCAACAATTCTCCAGCTTCCTGAAGCTCTTTCAGAGTTTCTCTTTGGACATTTTCTGCTTCTTCCCTCATCTTCAGTCCAGTCCTTGTACCTGAGCATCTTCAGAGGAATTAGTTTTTTCTTTGTTCAGCCACTTAACTCTGAGCTATGAACCATTCAGGCAGGAAAAAGGCTCCTAACTCAAGGGATGAACCAGTGTTGTGTCCAACTTAGCAAAGAAGCCATTTTAAACTGGATCTTTAGGCACTTTGGTCCCAGCAGCCTGTCACAGAGACACATCATTTGTTCCCATTTCTTTAGCTGCATCTCTGAAAAACAGCTTCATAGTTTAAACTTTTTTGTACATTTACGTTTAAAACTGCTTTCAGTTACCAAAATAGTCAAATTAATATAAGAAATTCAGTTGTAAAAAAATCCTAATCCCAAAAAATGAACGTTATCACGTCTAAAAGTAGATAAGAATAAGAATTATATGTTAAACAACATCAACAAAAAATAAATAAGATTCAATTTAAAGCTTAAAAAGGAATATAAGATATAATCTAATGACTAATTATGGAACAATTCATATAAATTAAATGATTAAACTGTTTTATGCCACCAGAAATGAATAATCTAGAAGCTCTTTGTGGGTTTTAGACTGGAATTAAGATTTGTTCCCATTTCTTTAGCTGCATGTGTGAAAAACAGCAAAGATAACACAGTCTGACAGACAGAAAACAGGATTTCTGCAGCAACAAAGTGATTCCCAAAGAGCTGTTAGCTGAAAACTTGGCATATCTCAGCATGGTGTGCAGTGTGTCCTTAAAACATTTGAGGAAACTGGACAAGTGGAGGACAGAAGAAGAAGTGTCAGGCCTAAAGAACTATCTTCAGCAGATGAACAGGATCTGAAAGTGATGTCCTTAAGAAAGAGGAAAACATCCAGCAAAGACCTGACACAGGAGCTGAGAGATGCATCTGGACCTTCAGCTGATCCATCTGCTGTTGGCCCAAGCCTCATCAGAAATGGGCTCCATAGAAGGGTGGCTGTCAAGAAGCCGTTCTTAAGGAAGGGAAACAGGGAGAAAAGGCTGAGCTGTGCCAAAGGACACAAGAAGTGGGCTGAAAATCAGTGGCAGCAGGTCTGATGGAGGGATGAATCCTCCCCAGAGCCCGGAGCTCAACATTACTGAAGCAGTGTGGGATCATTTTATTTATTTTTAACAGCATCCCCAGTACATACAACCGCCGACTTTTCCTTTGCGCTGCGCATTTCACGGAGTACAGTTTCACAAACCTTGCACGATTCCGAGCAGGCTTCAGTCGGAATTTTGCTCAGTACAGGGTCAGTTCCGACAGGGACAGACAGACTGCAGCGAGCTGTGCGCTCCGCTGAGAAGGTGATCGGCTGCAGCCTCCCATCTATCCATGACCTGCACGTCTCCAGGACTATGGGGCGAGTAGAGCTTAGATCGGGCCTAAAAAAAAAATCAAACCCGACCCTTTCTGAGCCCGTGCACATTGTGTCCGAGCCCGACCCAGCCCGGCACATTAACTGTAATTATGAGCCCGAGACCGCTTTAAACCCAACCATTTCTTAATATGTGGGCCGTTATAGCTGACGTTGTCAACTACAATTTTGAGTTGTTTGAAGTGAACCACAGACATTTGTTAACAATTATCTTGATGAACAATGCAACAAGGGCGACACGTATAGCCTAAATGTGTGTTTATTCGTGATTGGATTGTAGCGTACATGGATCCGAATGAAGAGACTTAAAATAACAATTATGATAAAGGTTTTAGAGCCGTCCGTCTCTGCTCAATGGTTCGTTCGCTGAAGACGCGCTCACTGCTGCTGCTCGCTGGAATGCAGAGGACGGACCGCGCCATCCTGGCTAGTTTTGGGAATTAAAAAAAAAAGAAAAAAAAGAAGCTTGATCACGCCCGGTCCGGTCCGACCCGAGAATAGTGGCGGGAAATATCGACCCAACCCGGTTCAAGTTCGGGCTCGGCTGCGGGCAGAGAATCTAAACTCTAGGGGCGAGCAGGTCGGATCACAGCTGACCCTTCTCTATTTTCTCCACTCCCCTCGGGCAGGAGGCTTCGGTCCAGTCGGACCAGAACCTCCCGTCACAAAAACAGTTTTTCCCCCTTGCAGTTGGACTTATGAACACTTCATAATCACCTCATAACCTGCCCCAGTCACTTTAACATCATTACAATTGCACTAATGAAGCTGCACTGTTGTTGCTCTGTATATTGGATACTGTGTAATGTTGTACACACCTTGTACATTTTATATTCATATATTTTTATTCTTTATTATTATATCCTATGTTACATGTTTGCACCTTACGCAATAAAACGAATTCTGATTCTGAACAAAATCAACCCCAGCAATCAGTACAGCCTGTAAGTATCACATTTTATTTTGTTTTAAATGTGTGTTGTGCCATATTCCTGTTGTAAGAATTGCACGTTAGCTCTGGCTTGTTCAGCTAAAGCCTGGTTTATAGTCGGTAACGCAAGACAAGACGCGAGCAGAGCTATAGAGTAGCCACTCTGGACGCGAGCACAAGCCACTATCTACATCACATCCGGCGGCGTGTTCATCTTCCAGTTTCATCCCCTAATAAAAGACCGCTGTTTTCAAACGCCAAGGTAGAAAGCGAAGAAGAAGAAGAAGAAGCATGAATCCCATAGATGAATCCACTCGAAGTAGGGGTGGGCGATATGTATCGTTTGCGAAATTATCGTGAATGTTGTTTTGACGATGAGTAATTTTGCAATATCGAGATATATATATATATATATATATATTTTTTTTTTTTTTTTTTTTTTTTTCAATCGCCAAAAATCAATAAAGTGCGGCGCCAGTGGTCCTCTGCCCTTACCACGGCGCCACGCCCTGCTTTGAACACTCTAATTTTTTCAAAGTAAACGCTTCGGACCCCGTGGGACACTCAGCTAAGAGCATCGAGGGGGCGCCGAGAGGCAGGGGCTGGGACAGACGGTAGCTCGCCTCGCGGCGGACCGTCAGCTCGATCACGAGATCCAACTACGAGCTTTTTAACTGCAGCAACTTTAAGATACGCTATTGGAGCTGGAATTACCGCGGCTGCTGGCACCAGACTTGCCCTTCAATTGATCCCCGTTAAAGAATTGAAAGAGTCCTGTATTGTTATTTTTCGTCACTACCGGCTCCCCGAGTCGGGAGTGGGTAATTTGCGCGCCTGCTGCCTTCCTTGGATGTGGTAGCCGTTTCTCAGGCTCCCTCTCCGGAGGGAGAAGTAGCCTGAGAAACGGCTCGCTGTTATCTAGAGTCACCAAAGCGGCCGCGGCACCCCAAGAGGCACCCCGCATGGGTTTTTGGTCTGATAAATGCACGCATCCCCGAAGGTCAGCGCTCGTTTTGCATGTATTAGCTCTAGAATTGCCACAGTTATCCAAGTAACGGTAGAGCGATCAAAGGAACCATAACTGATTTAATGAGCCATTCGCAGTTTCACTGTAGGTCCTACCGGCCGTGTGTGCTTAGACTTGCATGCTTGTGTTCATTTTATTGTGATCTTAATGCAAATTTTAATTTTTTTTTTAAATATCGTCAAAATATCTTTATCGTGAAAATCCTAAAAAATATCGAGATATTTTTTTTTGCCCATATCGCCCACCCCTAACTCGAAGAGAGACTTGCCGAAGAGGTCCTGGCGGTGAATTTCCTTTCATCGTAGTAGGCTTGTCATTGAAAAAACCCGCTACTCCACCTACTGTCCTGGCGGTGAATCGCCACGCAGCACACGCAAGCGCCGGCAAAGCTAAATGAAGCATAAACGTCTTGAGCCATTAACACAAGCGCAAGACGCAAGCGCAAGGGCAGTTAAAAGAAGTATAACTCAGCCTTAAAGGGAATGTGCTTTCTTTCCAGTCAGTGTATTACTCTATAGCTCTGTTTTCAGTGAGAGCAAGGGCAGCCAGTCAAGCAACGGCAACCGAATAGCGCCAACGCCTACCTGCATTTCATAATGAGGTTGCCAGATAAGCTCTGAAACGACGCCAATAAGGGCAAACGACGCATTCTAAACCCAGCATAGTAACATAGCTGTTTCATAGCTGTTTTAGGGAGGTTCTGAGCCATTACAGACCCAGCCAATTTTTTTTGGGCTACATATCACATCACAGAACAAGGATTAATGCTCCATTCAACCATTCTCTATCACCTTTAAAGAAAGGACAGAAAGCTCGTCTGAGAGGGTTCAGGCTGTGTTGGAGGAGAAAGGAGCTCAGAGCAGATATTCACTTTAAAGATCCTATGGCATGAAAATAAATGGAGGCTTTTATATATTTTTATAGGCTTTAGTGGTCCCCTAATACTGTATCTGAGTTTTTTCCCCAAAATTCTGAATTACAGCCAGTCCCAAAAATGAGCTTTCCTTAGGATCCCCAGAATGAGCTGTTTAGTGGGGGTTTGGCCTTACTTACGCCCGTGGTACCTTGCGCAAATGTTTTGTGAATCGCTATGGCACATAGATGGCACGGCAGCCCTATGCCGTAAAACTAGCGAAACCTGTTGAAATGAGCTTACTTTGACAATATGACGAACTAGTTAGTGAACAACTCTCCTAACACAGTCAAACATCAAGCAAGTGCTACACAAGACACAGCAAAAAAGGGGTGCGTGAAGGGGAAAGAGGAGTGAGGATTTTGACATTCTCAGCTGATTGCTCTGGTTTGCAAAGATGCACGTAGCGCGAGTCATTTCAATCAGGGGAAAGGCAGATATCGCGCGCGCCATAACACCAACAGCAGGACGGCTATCAAAACAACAAATAAGTACACAACACTCGCGTTACAGTAAATGAGGTGTCCACTCGCATACCTCATGCTATTTACCGTTACATTAGCGACAGTGACCGAGCTATTAGCTGCAGAGCTAACGACACAGACAGACTGACCGTTTTGACTGGAACCATGAATGAATCATTATCCTGATGAAATGCACTGAATTTAGAATAGAATAGAATAGAATAGAATAGAATAGAACTACTTTATTCATCCCAGCTGGGAAATTATTTTGCATTAGCAGCGTACAGACAGTAAAAATAAGAATAAGAATAAGAATAAGAATAGAAATATAATAAAATAAAATAAAATAAATTATAAAATAAATGAATAAAAATATATGTACATCAAAGTGCAACAATGCAGTTGTGCGGTTATGCAGTTATGGTATTGAGATACCATAATGACACTTAACTGTTATTGTACAGGGTGATGGCATGTGGCAGGAAAGATTTCCTGTATCTGTCCCTTCGACAGCGGAGCTGAAGCAGTCTGTGTGAGAAGGTGCTCCGCTGTCTGTCCACTGTGTGGTGGAGAGGGTGCTGTTTGTTGTCCATGATGGATAACAGCTTCTTCCGTGTCCTCCTCTCCACCACGGTTTCCAGTGACTCTAATTTTTGTCCGAGTACAGAGCCAGCTTTCCTTATGATTTTGTCTAGCCTGTTAGAGTCGCTGGCTCTGATGCTGCTTCCCCAACACACAGCAGCAAAGAAGATGGCACCGGCAACAACACTGTTGTAGAAGGTCTCCAACATCCTGCTGCACACATTGAAGGATCTCAGCTTCCTTAAGAAATAAAGTCTGCTCATCCCCTTCTTGCACACAGCGTCAGTGTTGGATGCCCAGTCCAGTCTGTTGCCGATCACCACTCCCAGGTATTTGTAGTCCTCAACCTCTTCCACCACCTCCCCCTTGATCTTCAGCGGCTGTGAAGGCGTCTTCTTCTTCCTCCTGAAGTCGATCACCATCTCTCTGGTCTTGCTGACGTTCAGCCTCAGGTGATTCTGTTCAGACCACTCCACAAAGTTGTCCACCAGTGTCCTGTACTCCCCTTCCTCTCCATCTCTTATACACCCGACAACAGCTGAGTCATCAGAAAACTTCTGTAGGTGACATGACTCAGAGTTGTACTGGAGATCAGTGGTGTACAAGGTGAAGAGAAAAGGAGAAAGCACGGTTCCCTGTGGAGCTCCTACGTCACTTGCGGATTCATTCTTCTTCAGGAAGCTTGAAGTAGGGGGTTTTGGTCTAAAATGAGCGAGCTAACCATCTCATGGGCATGCAAACACCTCCAACAGCCCAGTTGACAGAGATAAGAGCGTGCAGATGCTATTAGCTGCATAGCTAACCGTTAGCTAACGTTAGCTGCTAACGATACAAACCCTTTACTGTGGTAACAAGCTATGTAACTATACTGTACATACAGGAAAGCAACACAATAATAGAGCGTTAAATTACTTACTCGGGAATGAGATCCTTCCCCAAGTGAGAGATGAATGGAGCAGGAGATTGATAGGCGGATCGGTGCGGCGTCTGCAGTGGTCTCAGCATCGGCCCGTCGTGGTGAAAAATGAGCTGAGCCATAACGCGAAGCTCTAATTTACCGGTCAATCTATGTTCCAACCCTCACCTATGGTCACGAGCTGTGGCTAGTGACCAAGAGAATGAGATCGCGAATACAAGCGGCTGAAATGAGTTTCCTCCGCAGGGTGTCTGGGCTCTCCCTTGGGCTCGGTATTAGCCCAAGTTCTGGAAACATTCGACTGTGAAATATTTGGCGCACACATACACAAATCTCTTCGGTTCTGTCGTCACTTTCCCAGAAAAAAACAAAATCTGTCCACTGGCTCTTTAGAGGTTCTGATGCAGGAGCTCTAAACAGATTTTTTAAGTACAGAGCAATGAGCTGGCCAAAGAGCTGTGGGCGGGGAAAGGCAGTTTATTGGCTCTGGGTGGAAACAACCTCCACGTCATAACAGGTGCCACGTCATAACAGGCAGCTTTCCCGATCAGGCCATCTGCATGGTCACATTTCCAAAGGCGGAGAATAATTTCCAGTTCATGGTTTAGGTCTATCGCCATTTTTAGCCACTGGGGGACCGCAGGCAGGCTAGGGAAACAACCTTAAAAAGTGAAAATTTCATGCCATAGGACCTTTAAAGCTGCTCAGAACGGAACAAACTCTGGTTCTGACTCAGATTCTGGGTTTATATTAAAGTTTGAACGTGTTTCAGTGGATCTCTGCAGCTGCTTCCTGTTTCCTCAGTTATTATCTTTCAATTTCGATAATACTTCAAGTAAACATGCGACGAAAAACCTGTGAAATGTTTACACTGTTGTGATTTAGGTAGAGTGAATTAAACAGAAGTTCAATCAGCAGTTTCTGAGAAACTCTGACAGGAGTTGAGTCTTCTGACGCTCATCTGCGGTTCTTCACGCGCAGAAACACTGATGTGGTCTCCGTTATCAGCGCTGAAAATCTGCTTTCAACACTGACCAGCCAGCGGATGACGGAGCCGCGGCCACGCCCACAGTGAGATACCTCATCGGTTACCTGATGATGAAGGCTGTCCTCTTCTTCCTCTCATCTGTCTCTGTCCTCCGGCTCGACGTGACGGGACCCGGAACTGACCTCAGTGTGACAGCAGACGTCTGAAACGACGCCGAAAACTAATGAACTGGTGTTTAAAAAGTCCCTCTCACAGCGAGCACTCCCTGTACAATTATCGTTAGCTAACACTGCGCGTGAACATCCGTTGATATGGAAACAAGCTGACCACACGAGACACTTGAGAGATGCTAATAAAGTTAATAGCTTCGGTTTAGTGTCTAATTAACCGTAAAGTTAACTAACACGTCAACTGTTAACTTGTTTATTTGTTCGACAGCTACAAAAACAACTAACAAGTATGCAACATTCAGTTTAAAAACACTCACAGCACACTTTTCTTCACTTTCGCGGCGCCATGTTTGTTTCTGTTGACGCAATCACGTGACAGCTACGTAAGTTGCGTCTGCTATGCTGCCTTCACGGACTGTCAGATAGACAAAATAGATAGATTTTTTAAAATTTCCTTCTGGTTATGTGTATTTTTAGGGGCTATATCATTATTTCGTAATTCATTCAAACATATTTCAATTATTCTATTTATTTTATTTATTGTTTAATTAATTTCTGCTTTCATGATTGAATTTATCAAAATATTTATTGTTCAACGTGTCAGTGTTACTCCAAACATTTTCAAGTCATTTCACGTAAACATTTGAATTATGATAGAATTAAAATAGATTATCTGAGCATCTTGAAAATAAGATAAAATAAGTAAATAAGATCAAATAAAATAAAAACACTGTTGAGAAGCCAAACATGTCAAAATATAATAATAACAACAAACCGTGTGAAACTGTCGACTGAGGATAACAAGTGAGAAGAATCACCCGACCAGGCACCCAGACTCATGTGTCTTCATTAACTTGTGTGTAATTATTCACAATTATAATCTTTTTATGAGCATTAACTCCAATTAATGAGGTCAGTTCGATTAATGTCAGTTGAGAACCTGAACATAAGCAGTTACCTTTTTTTTATCCTTCCCTGACAGCATGAAAATATTTAAGAGCTACAAGGACAGCTGAAGGAGAAGAACAACAACATTCAAATACATTTGTAGAATCAAATGTTTGTCTCAGAATCCCTTAATTTCTGGAAAAAGCAACAGCAAAAGAGTCTACTTTGGTCTACAAGACTCTCAAAGAGCCATATGCTAACATTAAACTGACAATACATACTCACAACTATATTGCAAACATACTTACATGATATTAACATCTGCCTGGCAACGCCTAGAGAAGGGTATTATAACAGGCTGCACTATATCAGTGCCACTCTTCTCCCTGGCAATGAACATGATCGTTAAGTCAGCTAAGGTGGAATGTAGGGGCCCCTTGTCGAGATCTGGCACTTGGCAGCCCCCCATAAGAGTGTTTATGGACGACCTAACGGTGACAGCAACCTCTGTTCCTGGCTGCAGATGGCTACTCCAGGGGCTGGAGCGGCTCATCTCATGGGCGAGAATGAGCTTCAAGCCCGCCAAGTCCAGGTCTCTGGTCCTGAAGAAAGGCAGAGTGGCCGACCGGTTCCGCTTTGCCATAGGAGGGACCCCAATTCCAACGGTGACAGAAAAACCAGTCAAGAGCCTGGGCAAGGTTTTCAACAGCTCCATGAGGGACTCAGAGGCACTCCAGCAAAACAAAGCAGAACTTACATCATGGCTCACAGCAATAGACAAGTCGGGGCTACCAGGAAAATTTAAAGCCTGGATGTACCATCATGGAGTCCTGCCAAGACTCCTTTGGCCCCTGCTTGTCTACGAGGGGCCCATGTCAATGGTGGAGATGCTGGAACGCAACATCAGTCAGTTTGTCCGCAGATGGCTTGGGCTTCCTCGATCCCTCAGCAGCATCGCTCTGTACGGCCATTCCACCATGCTGCAGCTTCCATTCAGTGGCCTATCGGAGGAGTTCAACGTCACACGTGCCAGGGAGCTCATGATGTACCGGGACTCCTCGGACACAAAAGTCGCCACAGCAGGAATCCGCGTGAAAACTGGGAGGAAGTGGAAGGCACTGGAAGCCGTTGACAGAGCAGAGGCAAGGCTACAGCACAACATCTTAGTGGGCAACACTGCAGTGGGCCGCACAGGTCTCGGCTGCTTCCCCAAGCCCCGCTATGACAAAGTCAGAGGAAGGGAGAAGCGACAAATGGTACAGGATGAGATAAGGGCGGAGGTGGAGGAAGATCGGCGAGTCAAGATGGTGGCTATGCACCAGCAAGGCGCCTGGACAAAGTGGGAGCAAGCTGAGCAGCGTAAAGTCACCTGGACAGAGCTCTGGAGACTCGAACCCCTGCACATTAAGTTCCTTATCCAGTCAGTATATGACGTTCTCCCAAGTCCAACCAACCTGAAGCGCTGGGGATTAGCAGACACCACGGCATGTCAGCTGTGCCAGAAAAGAGCCACCCTCGAGCACATCCTCAGTTGCTGCCCAAAGGCCTTGGGGGAGGGGCGGTACCGCTGGCGTCATGACCAGGTCCTCAGGGCTCTGGCAGACACGCTCAGCACAGCAATCTCTAACTGCAGGTACCAGCACACCCCCAAGCACACCATCACCTTTGTCAGAGCTGGGGAGAAGGCACAACATCAGCCAGCTTCCTCTGGAGAGCTTCTCACCACGTCACGGGACTGGAAGCTCCAAGTTGACCTGGGAAGACAGCTCAAGTTCCCAGAGAACATCACAGCCGCTGCACTTCGACCAGACATGGTATTAACATCAGAGTCTACAAAGCAAGTGGTGCTGGTTGAACTTACTGTCCCCTGGGAAGACAGAATGGAGGAGGCAAATGAACGCAAGAGGGCCAAGTATGCTGAGCTGGTGGCTGAGTGTCGGAGTAAAGGCTGGAAAGCCCGATGCGAACCAGTTGAGGTAGGGTGCCGGGGTTTTGCTGGCCAGTCACTAAAAGTCCTCGGAGTAAAAGGTCAGCTGTGCAGGCGAGCCATCAGGAACATCATAGAGGCTGCGGAGAAAGCCTCAAGATGGCTATGGATCCAGAGGGGGGATCCGTGGAGTAGTGGGCCACTTGGACACAAGTCGGGGGCTGATCACCCCCGCTGGGTCGCCCGAGCGAGGGTGTTTGATGATCAAAGACCCGAAACAGCCCATGACCTCGGGTTCATCACTGATGATGTGTCCAAGCAGCACCTAGAGGTGTATGTAAGAACTATTAATGGGCTGAAATGCCCATTAAACCCTCTTGGGAATGTTTCATGCCAGTCCATTATGTAGTAGCCATTACATTTACCATTTTATCTTCGGGAGTTAGTTGCTAAATGACTGCATTGATGGGGTTTGTCCTCACGGCACCACGATTATCAAGGTTTTATCCAGTCCATCATGTTGTGAGAATCTTTCTTCAAAAGCTGAAAAATGCCTACCTTTGTTGAGGTCTTGAGAAATATTAAGGACAGTCTGTTAAGATTCATCCTCACTGGAACGTATCACTCCGTTTAGAAGAGGTCTTAGTCATAGTCTAGTAGTGCAACGCTAACATTTAGAAATCAACTTAAACACAGCACTAATTTACAGTCCCCTCCAAAAGTATTGGAACAGCAAGGCAAATTCCCTTGTTTTTGTTGTTCACTGAAGACATTTGGGTTTAAGATCAAAAGATGAGTATGAGACAAGAGTTCAGAATGTCAGCTTTTATTTCCTGGTATTTACATCTAGATGTGTTAAACAACTCAGGACATACCACCCTTTGTTTGAACCCACTCATTTTTCAAGTGAGCAAAACTATTGGAACATGTGACTGACAGGTGTTTCTTGTTGACCTGGTGTTGCCTTTAAGGTTGATTATTCAAACATTAAATAGCTCTGCATGTTTAAACCTATAAACTGAATTTCTTGTTAAAGAGGATAAACCAACATGAAGACCAGAGAGCTGTCTATGGGAGAAAAGCAAGCCATTTTGAAGCTGAGAAAATAAGGAAAATCAATCAGAGCCATTGGACAAACAGTGGGCATAGCAAGCACAACAATTTGGAATGTCCTGAAAAAGAAACAAACTACTGGTGTACTGAGCAACAGACGTCGAACAGGTCGGCCAAGGAAAACAACAGTAGTTGATGATAGAAATATTGTGAGAGCTGTAAAGAAAAACCCCAAAACATCAGTAAGTGACATCACCAACGACCTCCACAGTGCAGGGGTGAAGGTATCACAATCCACTGTTCGAAGAAGACTCCGAGAGCAGAAATATAGAGGCCATACCACAAGATGCAAACCACTCATCAGCAGTAAGAGTCGGAAGGCCAGATTGAAATTTGCAAAGAAGTACAGAGTTGAGCAGCAAAAGTTCTGGAACACAATCTTATGGACTGATGAGACCAAGATTAATCTCTACCAAAGTGATGGAAAGGCCAAAGTGTGGAGAAAGAAAGGAACTGCTTATGATCCGAAGCATGGTGGAGGTAATGTCATGGCTTGGGCATGCATGGCCGGTTCTGGAACAGGCTCATTAATATTTATTGATGATGTAACTGATGATGGTAGCAGCAGAATGAATTCCGAAGTGTATAGAAACATTTTGT